>NW_026261591.1:843227-928513 GCF_900747795.2 Erpetoichthys calabaricus | reverse complement strand
GCCCTCAATCTCATTAAGGCCAGTGGCAAAGTGTCTGGCCAGGATAAATTTGTCTGCTCACAGATTTTTGCTAATTTAGATTTGAGGGTGCCATTATCAGTTTGCAATTTCTGTGGTATGCCCCACCTAGGAATAATTTCTTTGATTAAAGCTTAGGCTACAGTTTTAGCATCAGCGTGTTTAGAAGGAAAAGCTTCCACCCATCGGGAGAACACATCAACAATTACTAGACAATAACGGTAACCTTTAGACGGAGTTAGTTCAATGAAATCCATTTGGAGGTGTTCAAATGGACCCATTGGATTAGGTGTAACGGCGGGACTTACCTGGACTTACCTGGGTGCCCTTTCCTACATTAGACTTTTGACATAATGCACAGCATCTGCAGAACTGCTCTGCAGAGAAGCCTTTGGGAGGAAAGGTTTGTTAGTTTGCCTATGGGTCCAGACTCCATAAGAGAGGGACCATTTTCTTTTTCTCTGTCCGTGGCTGCACTCTGTAAAGAAACAAGTTGATTATCAGGGTCCTGGTTATTTCTCTGTTGGAATAAAGAGATTCGTGTGTTATTATATGCAGCCTGTTTAGCAAAGTGATCAGCTAATTCGTTTCCTTTGCTGACAGGATCTTGTTTTCCTATGTGAGCTTGACATTTAACGATCGCTAACTTTGATGGTTTAGTTATAGCTTCTAAGAGGGATTCAATCAGTTTTTGATGTTGGATCGGTTTGCCAGCGCTGGTCTTAAATCCTCTACTAAAATAGAACGAACGGTGTGAGGTACCTTTACTGTTAGGGGCTCATGAGCACTTTGTTTGTCTGTATGTGGTTGCGTTAAAACTGCATTCATTAATCCCCCCTTTTTCGTCCACGAACACAGTGAATGGACGAGAATATGGTCAGTGAGAGTAATGCATTTTTATTATTATTTATTTATTGATTTATTTATTTTTTAATCACATAGAGCCTTGTCAGCCTGCTATATCACTGCATGCAGCCAGATCGCAGTGTTAGCTAGATTTTGTAAAGGCTGTGCTCCTCCTGAAAAACTTACAATCAAACAACTTCTCAGGCCGCAAGCTGGTACTACTTTTAAATAAGGAATTCATCCTACCATGGTGCCATACATGCTAGCCTCCAGATCATGGAAAAGTCTGAGGCGGAACCGGGTCAGCGACAACAAGGAAACACTAATTTCCGTGGCGACCCAAATGCCAACTGCAAACAAAAATAATCCATTTCGGGAAACACACAGCACAACTCCACAACAAGAAAACATTCCCACCAAAAGCTATGCAGCCACAGAGAAATATGCTGACTTAACCTGTTGTTTTGTGACCGGTCTTGGAAGGTTTTGAATGATGGTTAAACGGCCGCTAGAGAGAGCTCTTGTATCGCAGAAATGTCATGACCTAAATATTTAACGATAGCTTGAAGTAACTGCAGTTTTTTTTTTTTTTCTTTCTTCGACACTTTTTTATGGCCATTTTCACCTAAAAAGAATAGCAATTTTCTGAGTATCATGTGCACTTGTTGTTTATTTATTTTTCTTTTCTTTTTTCTTATCTATAAACTGTATCCATTTATTATCTTTTTCTGGCCAAAACCATAAACACAAGGGGCTTCAGTATATCCCTGAGGCATGACAGTCCAGGTCCATCGGCGGTTTTGAAAGGTAAAAGCAAACCAGAATTGAGAATCAGGGTGCACGGGAAGTGGAAAAGAAAGCGTTAGCAAGGTCAATAACAGAGAAGTACCGGGCGGACGGGGGTATCGTGGAAAGAATAGTGGAAGGATTAGGAACAATAGGTGTTCTAGGAAAAATCCGCAGAGTTAACTTGTCATAGGTCTGGAACAAAACGCCAGGACCTGTCAGCCTTTTTTTTACAGGTAAAAATGGGGGAGTTGACTGGAGAGTATGTAATTGGAATAATCGCTCCTCGCCTCACGAGATCAGAATGTACGGCGGCGATGCCAGCCTCTGCCTCTGGAGACAGAGGATCCTGGACACGGTACGGGCGGAAGGAAGATTTTGTGAAAATCACCAGTGGCTCAGTGTGCTATCCTTCCATAATCAATTTTTCCCTTGGGACCACAGTGCTAAGGAAACATGGGGAACCGAATCTCCTAAATAGAAAACGCTTTGTGAATATGTGAGGTGCACTGAAGCAACAGCTTTAGTAGACAACAAAAATACATGGAATGTGCAAAGTTTCAGGGCATGTGCTGGAGGAAAGAAAAGATGCTAACCAAGGTGTGTCCACTTCAGTAGGGAAATACTGGGCAGTACAAGGCAGGGTGTCCGGGACTTGTAAGTGAGGAAAATAGGCATGAGGGGAAAGAATGAAGGGCTTTCAAGAGGAAGGTGTGCAGGGAGATGTTCAGGGTACAGGCTGTAAAAGAGGGCTTGGGGTGTGAAGTTTTGGCACAGGAGCTTAGGAATGGAGCAGCAAAAATCCTTGTTCAGGTAAACAAAATTGAGACTGACAATTTAAGTCATAAGATCCCATCCCAGCAGTTTCACAGGACACAAATGATTTAACAGAAAGCAACAAGTCAATAATGAAACTGTTAATGCTGAGCTGTAACTGCACAGGAACCTCCTTCAGCGCGTGGCTCCTGTGTCCATTTCAAAGGCAGTTTCTTTGCCATTAAAGTCAATAAAAGATCAGTTTCAGCACGACGAGTAAGCAAAGGAAACTGGAAAAAGTGGCTGGGGTCCCTGATATTTCTTAGGACCAAGGAATGTCATTAGGCTCAGGGAGAGGGGGTGACGGAGGCGCTTGTGTGAGCAGTTGCGTCTGAAATGTCCAAGTTCACCGCAGCAGCGGCAGGCATATGACGCTGGCGTCTGCTCCGAAGGGTTAGGCATCTGAGCAAAAGGATTATTAGGGTTTGATAAATGGAACCCACGTCCTTTTTTGTGCCCTCGCCCTCGACCTCCAAATAATTTTCCGCGTCATCTCCCCCTAGCCAGGTCAGTTCTTCCAGTAAAGTAATTTATTTGTGCAGCCAAAAGTTTGGTCTGTGTGTCTGACTCTTTTAATTTAGTCTGACTGTCAGCATGCTCTGCATGACGCTTGTCTTCCTCGAACATTGTGGTCCTCCAGCCTTTTTGCAGGACGTGCAGACTTTGCTTTGAATGGCACTTCTCAGTCTCGAGATGAAAGGAGGCACGGCAGCACGAGTTCTATCGTTTGTATTGTCTAGCCCAGAGCGATTAGCCATCAGATCTTGCAATCGGTGAGCCGGCTGAAATTAGTGACCAGTTTGTGCCCTTTTTATATTTTTCTGCCAGGGCTCCTTTCAAAGGCTCTCACTGGGCGAGGAAAGGACCTTCATTCCAACACCAAGGGACACCATTATGATCACCGTGATTTACAGTTGCCCATGTGGTGCTCAGCTGTCGACGGAGCACCTGTGTCCACTCTGCAGCATTTGTTTCATACATGTTATCCAGCTGCTGTAACAGCTCCACAAATTGCAGTCCACGGACTGCTCGTGCGCTGGGAGACAGATGACTCTTTTAATTTCTGCCATTACAATCCAGTAGCACCTTGTGAATGATCTGAATTATCTTCCTCAGGGTCAATATGTGAGGATGGGTCATAAAGATATTGTTCATCGTAAAAACCTGCTCCAGACGGTTCGTCTGTTAACAGGGGTGTTGTTGGAGAAGAGGGTGCAGGAGGTGGAAGCAGGGGAGTTTTGGTAAGGAGGGGGTGGACAGATTACGGGGTATAGGGGGTCTTTCTTTTCGGTCTGCTTTCTTTTACTTTCAGGCTTGGGCGCTGTCTCTATCTTCACTTTCTGCAACGCTAGCAATAATTCTTCCTTGTCTTTTTTGTGTTTTGACTTCAGCAGCCAGCAGGTTGTTATGCCTCTGCTTATTCCACTTCTTACATGCCTTTTTAAATCCAACCCAGTCTGCTTCTCTATTAACTGTTTAGGGGACCCGCCTTTCAATCCCGACGGTGTACTAGGAGCCTGGTGATTCTCTGAAAATAATCCTTCTAACATTAAGTTTTGAGGACCCTGGGGGACCTGTTTGACTGGCTTGCTATTTATTTCCCATAGTAAGCGGCAGGCCTTCAACAGAGAGCAACTCAATCCCCGATTATTTCTCGTCCCACTTGTCGTCCCTGGAATCAACCAGTCGACAAGTGGAAATCAACCTCCCCTCTTCCAAATTTCACACGTACTCTAACTGCCCCTTTCACCCCTATTCCTCTTAATATAGGAACGTGCCACTCGGTCCTTTCTACTCGAATTCTTAAGGGATGACTTACTAGCATTCACACTGTGCCGTCACTCTCTATGAATCCCTAAAACCCTTCTAGGTCGATACGGTATGATTCTCTATTCTTTCAGCATGTTTTTTTTTTTTTTTCTCTTTACCCCGTATACTTCTATTTCTCCCAGCACACCAGTCAAACCAACGGGAATCCCCCGAATCTACTCACCGCGACTCCTTCTGCCTGCCTAGAAAAATCCCATCCAGTTGCTTTTTGTTTCGGTCAGGAAGAGGTCAGCGACTCCCCACGCAGGAAAACGCCCAAGGTAGGCCAGTCCTAACTTTTACCGGAGCTGGTCCTCGATCCGCGGAAATCGGTCCACTTGGACGAACCCGCCCAGGGAGTCGTCTGCCCGTCTCCTGCCCCACGTTGGGCGCCAAAAACTGTGGACGAAAAAGGCACACTGGAAAGCAGACAGATAATATTTTCTCAATTCACTTTATTTATTCATTCGGAGTCGCAGTAAGTAGAGATTCAAAAGAGTATAACTTATTGCCGCAAAGCTCAATTGAACCCTGATCAAAAGCCAGGAGGGGTTTTTTATACTTCAGCATCTCATGATTAATAAGACAGAAAGAACATCCTTATCAAAACAGTAAAGTTAAACAATATGTCTGTTGAGCTAAGCATTATCTGTGTTTTGGAAGCTAAGCACAGGAGAGACGCCTTTGCATAAACCACATGTACTTTCTGCAGCCTTGTGACCTTGTCCCTGAAACATTCACTCTGAGAAAGGGAAAAACAAGAAACAGCTTACATTTTATTCATGTGGACACTATTTCTCCTGAACCCTGGAATAACATATTTTTGTTAGTTCATAAGCCAAAGCGTCTCTCACTGGCAAGTTACAAAATAGTTATTATAAAGATTCTAATTTACTAAACACACAAAATACATGGTGCTGAGGAGAACATTCTTCTTCTACACTACTTCATATATTCATAATGTGATACATTATATCACATATATGAATATATATACATAATATATACATAATAGTGAGACAGATATATAGAGTGGAAAGGCACTAGAAGATAGATAGATAGATAGATATATAGATAGATAGATAGATAGATAGATAGATAGATAGATAGATAGATAGATAGATAGATAGATAGATCTAAATCAAAAGTTCTTTCCGGAACCTTCATACAGTATGGATTTGGAAGCTAACAATGACTCCTTTACATCATCACTCGGAAGAATCATTTTGGCACCTTTATTTTTAAGCGTGGGGCTACAGTTCATGTATTTTTCATAGATGTACAATAAATAAATACATTTCCGTTGTGAAAATATAGTTCCTCCATGCATTTTATGAGAAATTCTTCTTCTTATTATTTTTTTTTTGTATATATATTTTTTGAATTTGGATTTACTTAATATGGAAATTATTGACAATCAGAGAAAAAGCAGTTGTTTTACTAAAGATGAACCTTTTAGCACAAAGTGTCTGAGCGCCTCTTCTCGATGCTTTGTACTTCAAACTTGTTTCGTTCAGTGAGGAGACGCCGCACAATTCATAACAAGGCGCGTCACGAAGTGGGCGTGGTTAGAATGTTGACAAGAATATCAGACAGAGAGACACGAGAGCGCAGTGCAGTAAGTCAAGTCGTGGATAACGTCAGGCACGCTTTTATGTATGTACGCATTTTCTCGAGGTATTTAGTTTTGCAAATGCCGTTTGCTACAAAAGTTTAAAAAGTCATCTGACCAGCTTTATAAGTTTCGCTTTAACATTTGCGGTATTTTCATATAACGACTAGACGACTGTCGCCAGTTATCGCCGCATCAACGTGACTCGGGGGATTCGCTGTTACTTTTATAATAAATTATTTATGCTTCCATACTGTTAACACGCGACCAGAGTCCTGCGCGATCTGATTCCATTGAAAGCTCCACGCATACGCATAAATCATAAGGCTTTTGACCCTCCGCCCATCCCTAAGTGCTCGCAATCAAAAGGTTGTGAACATGCATAGTAATCCTAGTCTGACCTCCTCTACAAATCGACGTTTTAATTTCGCCTTCAACTGTTTAGCAAACTGTCACGTGTAGCTATGGTCGCGTGCGGCTGACGTCATCCAGGGCGACGGCTACTGAAGCCACGCTGCCTTCCCGCATTGTAGCGACAGCTGCACGAGAGGAAGACCGGTTGGGGTAAGGAAGGAGTTTCAACGAGGTTAGAACGTTTTCCGGGTTTTGACGGCGCACTTTAGATATGTGTGAGTTTTATTTCACTTCATTTAGACATACCGCACGCGACTTGAGTGACGGGCGCGCGGCGCGTTCGTGTTCTTCAGCCCAGCAGCGATATTTACTCGAGTGAATCCCCCCTGTGGCCTCCCACGTTGTTGCAGTTCATTGGTGTTTGTGTCTCTGATTCACTTCACTTCACTCGCAAGCAACTTACTTCATACATCAAAAGACCGGAGTCTCTTTAGGATGTTCGGTGTGCTGTGGCCCTTTTTGACCTGCGCCACTTTGTTGTCAGACCAGGCCAGTTTGTAGTTCATGTGAACCCCCAGGTACTTGTAGCTCTTTGACGTGCCTAAAGTCCACCAGCAGCTCCTTTGTCTTACTGATGTTGAGTTGCAGAGCACGCAGAGGCCTGCAGTGTTAGGGGAGGACTGGACTGACAAGAATGAGTCAAACCTGTTGAAGATCTGCTTCAGTTCATTAGCGCTGTGCTTGTTACTCTCCTCTGCATGTTTTACAGCTGCCAGTGATGATCCTCACCCCATTCCAAACTTCCTTCATGTTGTTTTGTTGTAACTTGTGGTCATGTTTGTCTCTGTAGTGGGCAGTGCAGGATTTATGTATAAGCTACACAAGCTATAGCTTAGGGCCCCCAAAACAAATTGTCCGAGTGAGCAATTGTCATATATACTTAAATATACTACAGCATTATTTGTCCCAATCAGGCCCGGCCTTAGGCATAGGCGAAGTAGGCGACCGCCTAGGGCCCCAGCGTCCGGGGGGCCCCGGATCGACTCCTTGGTCTAATTTTCACGCATTTCACGGAACTTCCAGGGGGGCCCCTGAACCCCCCTTTCGCCTAGGGCCCCATAATACCTAAGACCGGGCCTGGTAGTGGGCTTTCCACTCACGGACCTGGCTCTTCAGCTCTGACTGCACCCGCTTGATTTCATCCTTATCTCCAGACCTGCAGGTTCTCTTCTTCATATTCATTAGCCTTTCAATTTTTTTGTGATCCATCGTTTGTTGTTGGACAAACAGCACACTGCCTTTGTGAGGACTGTGCTATCCACACAAAGATTGATGTGTTCTGTGATACAGTGGCTGAGACCCTCCGTGTCCTGGCTGTGTGACTCACAAAGCATATCCCACTCAGTGTTCTCAAAGGCATTCTTCAGTGCCTCCTCGGCCGTTGTTGTCCATTCCTGAATGGTCCTGGTGGTGATTGGCAGCTGCAGGACAATGAGTTTATATGTGGGTATGAGCTGTAACAAGTTACAATCTGATTGGCATAAAGGTGGCAAAGCACCAGAGTTACATGCCTCTTTAACATTGGTGCACAGCAAGTCCAGGGTCTTGTTTTCATTTGTTGTATGGTCCAGAAAATGCTAAAAAATCAGTGAGGGTGGAGGAAAGTGAAACAGGGTCAAACACCCCAAAAACTTTGATGAATGCACAGGGGGGTTGGTCATTAGAGAGTTTGCTTATTACAGAATATACTGTGTCTGTTGTGATTGCCACATCTGCCGAGGGGAGATATAAACTATCGGCAAATAATATGATTGTAAGGCCCTCCCCAGAGGCACTACATTCATGTCTGGTTCTTTAATAGTTATGTTTCTGGTGTTGCTCCATTTTTTCATTCACAACAATGGCAAGTCCACCTTCTTTCTTCCTACCGCTTTCACTTCTGCTTCTGTCCACCCAAACGATTTTAAATCCATCCAGTGCACCCACAGAGTCAGCTGTTTCAGCTCTAAGCCTCGTCTCACTGAAGCACATGAGGCTGCTGAGTTTGTATTCCCTTGGGCTCCTGACCAGTGTTGACAGCTCATCCATTTTATTCCCCAGTGACCTTACATTGCCCATGATGACAGAAGGCAGCTATGGTCTGTGCTTCTTCTCTTGTTGTGGAGTCGGACACCTGCTCTCTTTACTTCAGTGTCCACTCTGTAGCTCTACTGGCAGCCCAGCGATTAGATCAGGCACTCTGGGAGACAAAGGGCGCAGGTCCAGCAGTTGCTGTCGCAGGTAGGCGAGTCAAACCTTCCTCACCACTTTGGTTATCCAAGTTTTCCAGAAAAAAAAATAAATACAAAGGTAAGCAAACATGGGTGCTGCTGTTACACGTGGCCATTTGTGGTACCAGTGGATGTTGATTTTTAAAATCCATGCATTGCTTAAATGGACAATTACTGGTATATGAAAGCCAAACCAGTAATGCCTGTTAGTGAGTATTAGATAAGCTAATAGAGGTTTGTGGTTTGTGTTGCTGCCTCACAGTTCTAGCTGACTGAATTTGAGTCTCAGCCTGTTTTTTAAGTCTCTAAGCAGTTTCCATGTCTGCTCTTTTATTCTTATTTTCTCCACTTCTCTAAAGATGCTCAGGTTTAGAGGCCTGGCAAATCTAACTTGTCTTGGTGTGGTTGTGGACTTGAATGTGAGTGTACCCTACGGTGGTCTATAGCTGGCTCCTGACTTGTACAGGTACTCTGGTTTTTGTCCCAAATCCCAATAACTTCTGTTTGTATTTGTTTTGTACTGGACTATGGTTGTGAGGTGGAAGCTCAGTCCAATTTGGTGAATGCTACATGTGACTTTATCATGCAGAGCCCAACCAGGCTGTGTGGGTCACCCCTGTGTACCGCTCTTCCGTGAACACCACTGTTAGGCCTGGCATCCCTTTTCTTGACATATTTAATACAAGGGTTAATAATGAGATGTTCTTTGTCTGGCTGCTCCACTGATGATTACCCTTAGCAAACTGGTCCTTCAGGATCTCACATCCTCAGAAAATGAAGACTGAGGCACACGAGAACTCCGCCATGGTAACATCACAATACTGAGAGGTGCTGCTATTTAATAGGAGTTTATTACTATGACAATTAGTAAACTGTTTATGATGATGTTTGTCTGTGTGAAACGTTTACTTCCACAAGATGAAGTTGATAAATGTGAAACTTGTTGCTTCCAGTTGTTGAAAATGGCAATACAATTCTGTTTTAGATTTTAACGTGAAACCTGTAAACGTTCATTAAGACTTGTGCCATTTAGCTGCTGTACCCCGTCATCAAGCCCCCTTTGTTCAGTTTATTTTGTTAACCCTCTGTTGACACCTAATGTCTCTGTCATGTACGTTATATGAGCCAAGTTCTGTTTTCACGTTTATATGTTCAGTTAATTTGAAAATATGTTACATTTATTCTGTAGCTCAAGATTAGTTTATATATTAAGAATAGGGCTAGATAATTATTCAGTTCTAATGGGGTATTGTTACTTTAAGAAGGGGTGCTGTGTAGTGGGAATTATGGGAAATAGGAAGTTATTGTGTGGATTAATAAGGCAGTGGAAGCACTCGGTTTTTTTACCTTGTCTGTGTTGAGTTTCATTTTGACTCTGGAAAATAAACATTTGGTTTTTATTAAATAACGGAGTGGATTAATGTGAAATGCCAAGGACTGGACATGCGTAAGTTCCTGCCATAGCCACACGTTGTTGCTCACCTACAGTTGTATTTTCTTTATTTGTTGTGTTGACTCTGTGGCACTGAGCAGTTCAGTTTTTCTTGTTGTTTTGTAATTTGTGTAAAGCGCCTTTTGATGTTGTCTGCTGTAGGAAATGTTAATTGACCACTCAGTTAATTATCAGTTTTAGGTAATGCTGGTAATTAATTTAAACAATGAACAACACGGCCACAAAGGGACAACTAATTAATTTAAGTTCAATGAGGCCTCTCTGTTTCACTTTCCAGCTGGCAAGATCTGTACAAGTCATGAGTGATGCCCATAAATCGGTGAAATTCTACATTAAACACCCTCACTGTCTCTGTTGTTGTTGCCGCAGTAATCGACTATTTACTCATAACACAAACACACTGCAATAAACAAAATAATATCCTTTGCTTATAGCATAAGGATAATCAAAGATGGATACATGCAAATATAGACGATAATAGATGTTGAATAATAATAGACATAAAACTACATTAGCATAGTTGAACTTTTTCTCTCCTATAGATAAAGGTGCATGACTTATGAATTCTGATATTTCAGTTCCAGTGGTTCAGATAACTGCCTTCTTTATCTTGTCATAAAGCTTTTGTTGCCTGCGCGGTGGCATTCATTTGCTATTAGTTCATCTACACTGCCTTACCGGCCACGCAGTTTGTGTCTGCTACAGTGAGATGCGGCTCTGCACTTTCTGTCTGAGTTTAGGGAGAAATGTTTAACAGAAAGAAATGATCCTTCACAAGGTTATTACCTTCAGTTTTCTCCCAACTGTCCAACCTGAGCTGACCCACTAATGTACTCATTTCTAATCCTATCCATCCTCGTCATACCCAGTGCAAATCTTAGCATCTTCAACTCTGCCACCTGCAGCTCTGTCTCCTGCTTTCTGGTCAGTGCCACCCGTCTCCAGCCCATATAACATAGCTGGTCTCACTACCATCCTGTAGACCTTCCCTTTCACTCTTACTGTTACCCGTCTGTCACAAATCACTCCTGACACTCTTCTTCACCCATTCCACCTTGCCTGCACTTTCTTTTTCACTTTTCTTCCACAATCCCCATTACTCTGTACTGTTGATCCCAAGTATTTAAGCTCATCCACCTTCGCCAACTCTACTCCTTCCATCCTCACCATTCCACTGACCTCCCTCTCATTTACACACATGTATTCTGTCTTGTTCCTACTGACCTTCATTCCTCTCCTCTCTAGAGCATATCTCCACCTCTCCAGGGTCTCCTCAACCTGCTCCCTACTATCACTACAGATCACAATGTCATAAGCAAACATCATAGTCCATGGGGACTCCTGTCTAATATCGTTTGTCAACCTGTCCATCACCATTTCAAATAAGAAATGGCTCAGAGCTGATCCCTGATGTAATCCACCTCCACCTTGAATGCATCCATCACTCTTACTGCAGACCTCACCCCTGTCACACTTCCCTCGTACATATCCTGTAAAAGTCTTACATACTTCTCTGCCACTCCCGACTTCCTCGTACAATACCACAGCTCCTCTCGAGGCTGTCATATGCTTTCTCCAGGTCCACAAAGACACAATGCAACTACTTCTGGCCTTCTCTATACTTCTCTATCAACATCCTTAGAGCAAACATCGCATCTGTGGTGCTCTTTCTTGGCATGAAACCATTCTGCTGCTCACTAATCATCACCTCATTTCTTAACCGAGTTTCCACTACTCTTTCCCATTACTTCATGCTGTGACTCATCAATTTTATCCCCCTGTAGTTACTGCACCAGTACACTTGTTCTCCACTCCTAAGGCATCCTCTCACAAGAATCCATTAAACAATCTGCTTAAAAACTTCACTGCTTGGGGGTTGATTTGTTTTCAATCCTATTTTTTTGTAAAAATTGACTTTTTGTATGGAATAATGACAATAAAATCAATAATTTTTATTTAAACTCTACTGTCATCTCTCCTAAACGCCTCCATGCTTCCACAGGTATGTCATGTGAACCAACGGCCTCCTGATTCACTATCTCCACATCATCCAGCCTCTTCTCATTCTCTTCATTCATCAAACCCCATGTCAAAAATCTTGGGGTTATCCTTGATTCCGCTCTTTATTTTAATAAACAGATTTCGTCCGTTGTCAAGAGCTTCTTTTTCCAGCTTAGACTGCTTTCTAAAGTCAAGCCGTTCCTGGGGCACTCAGATCTGAAGAAGGTATGCCATACTTTTACTATATCGTGTCTCAACTATTGTAATTCAATTTATTCTGGAATCAGTAAATCTCATGTTTCTCAGCTGCAGATGGTTCAGAATCCTGCTGATTGTTTTTTTACTGGTTCTCAGAAAGTTGTGTCCATTGCCCCAATTCTGGCCTCAATTCATTGGCTCCCAGTTGAATTTAGGATTCAGTTTAAAATTTGACTTTTGGTTTTTATGTCACTGAATGGTGCTGCCCCATCCTATCTGGCCAAGTTGCTGGTCCCGTATACACCATTCTGCTCCCTCCGTTCCTCTCAACGACAATTGTTGGTTGTGCCAAAGTCTAAGATGAAGACTAGGGGTGATTGTGCCTTTGTAGTTCTACCTCCAAAGCTTTGGAATGCTCTGCCAATTGAAATTAGGTCAGCATCATCAACTCAAATGTTTAGATCAAGACTGAAAACATACCTGTTTTCAATTGCTTTTAACTGTATATGAGTAACTCTTGAATCCATTATTTTTCATATTCAGTGAAAAAAGCACCAAAGTTATATGCCTCTTTAACACTGGCGCACAGCAAGTCCACGGTCTTGTTTTCCTTTGCTGTACAGTCCACAAACTAGTTAAAAATCAGTGAGGGTGCAGGAAAGTGAAACAGGGTCAAACACCCCTGAAATTGTGATGAAAGCACGGGGATGGTCAGTAGAGAGTTTTCTTATTACAGAATATACTGTGCCTGTTGTGATTGCTGCATCTGCAGAGGGGAGATATAAAATATCAGCACAATGGCGTGTGAAAACTGTCTCATAATATAAGATTGTAAGGCCCCCCCGTAAAAGCACTATATTCACGTCTAGTGCTTTAATTGTAATGTGTCCAAGTGTTGCACCATTTTTCATTCACAACAATGGCAAGTCCGCCTTCTTTCTTCCTATCAGTTTTATTCCTGCTGTTGTCCTCCCACACAATTTTAAATCCAACAGCAGAGTCCGGTGTTTCAGCTCTAAGCCTCGTCTCACTGAAGCACATGAGACTGCTGAGTTTGTATTCCCTTGAGCTCCTGACCAGCGTTTGATTTTACATTGCCCATGATGACCGAAGGCAGCTACGGTCTGTGCCTTCTTGTCTTGTTGTGGAGTCGGACGCCTGCTCTTTTTTCCTCACCGTCCTCTCTGTATCTCTGCTGGGAGCCCAGCGATTAGATCAGGCACTCTGGGAGATAAAGGGCGCAGTCCCAACAGTTGCTGTCGCAGGTAGGCGAGTCAAACCTTGTACGTCACCGTATGTTCCTCCCTCTTCTTGAAATATGTATTCACCACAGCCCTGCCCATCCTTTTTGCAAAATCCACTATCCTCTGACCACTTTCATTCCTCTCCTTGATACCATAACTACCCATCACCTCCTCGTCCTCTGTTCCCTTCACCAACATGTCCACTGAAATTTGCTCTAATCACCACTTTCTGTCCCTTTGGTACACTCCATCACCTCATCTAACTCACTCCAGAAATCATCTTCTTTCTCATCCATCACACACCCAACTTGCGGGACATACGCACTAACAACATTCATCATCATGCCTCAAATTTCCAGCTTCATAATCATTACTCTGTCTGACACTCCTTTCACCTCCAAAACACTCTTGACATACTGTTCCTTCAGAATAACCCCTAACCCATTTCTCCTCCCATCCACACCATGATAGAACAATTTGAATCCACCTCTGATCCACATGGCCTTACTCCCCTTCCATTTAGTCTAATCTATTTGTTTTATTCCCATACTCACTTTACACCTCATTTGATATGAAAAGTGAGGAGTTACTGTCAACTTGCTATGAGCTACTTGACTTGACATCAGCTTTAACTGAGAAGATGTTATAAATATCAAATGTCTTAAGATCTGTTTTAATTGAATTAAATCCTGTTTTTATCTACAGACATAAGAAAAACTCTGACATTTTTACTGTAACGCTTAAATGGATGTGACAGAGGAGACATTTGAGGCCGACATGAATATCTTGGAGGAGAGGACCATAAATGTTAAAGAGGAGGACTGTGAGTGGGAGAGTGTCCACCCCAAACAGGAGAGTCTGGAAATCAAGGAAGAGGACCATGAGCTGGGGTCAGTGAGTATTAAAGAGGAGGATAAAGACAAGTGTGTCAGCACTGAGATATACAACTGTAGGAGTATGGAGAGCGTCAAGGAAGATGACCTTCATTATGGAGATCAAGATGGAGCAGTGACCGGGTTAGTCTCTTCTTATAGCAGACACTCTTCATATCTGGAGTCTTCTATCAATGTAAAATATGAATCACTACAGTCTGACACAAAGGGGACTGAAGATGTTTCATCTCCTAGAAGTCCGCAAGATAAGCCACCACCACCTACAACATCAGCTAAAACAAGTAAGTGAAAAATAAAAATTGGTGTACATTTTAGGGTTATGGGCCCGAGAGTGCTGTCTTGTGTTTTTTTTAAGACAAACTTGGACAAGATTTCAAACAATATTAAACAAACAGTAAAACTCAATTTCACTACTTTTTTTTACAGATTTTAGGAATTTTCTGTTCTTCCATTATAGTTTGTAAAATTATGTAAACTTTCTAAACCTGTCTTTAGCTAAAGTGTTAAACAAATGTACAGTTTGTGAATCCTTTGGAATTTCTGCTGTAATTTCTCCTAATGGTGTGGTCTGATCTTTAATTAAAGTCCCCAAAACTGCACAAACACTATGATGTTAAGTAATAACAGTTAGACTTCTCATCATTCCTGAATACATTGTTTAAACCTGAACAGTCCAGTTTGTGACCCCCTGTCTTTACTAACTTGTTGATCCTTCTTTATCTCCAATGACCTCCACCACACATTTCCTGCAGTTTCTGCCCAACCTTCAATTTTACTTCATTCCTCCTTTCCAGAGTGTTCAATTCCTTAATGTCACTGGGGTTCCTTGAATGATCAGCTGACTTCAGGTAAAGCTCTGTGTTCTGATTGGCCAGTGCACAACAACAGTTTTGTTCAGTTTAAGCCTTTCTCTTGTAGATTTCTTTTCATTCTGCTCATTGTCTTGTTTCATTACCTAACTTCTATAAAGATTTTGCTATTTTGACATTCTCCTCTCATATTTCTTCATAATAATTTTTAACTCGGCGTTACACTGATGATGACGTCCTGTCCTGGTCCTGCAGAATCAAAAAAGCCCCCAACTATGATTCTGCAATGAGGCGTTAGCATTAGTGTGCTGTGCTGTTTTACCTCCAAACCACTGTGAAATGTTGACACACACTGGTTGACATGGGGTGACAGGCCTTCAAAATACCAAACACCAGACCGGGGGTGACATTTCTAACGATCTGCATAGAACTGAAAGTGAAAATATGTGCATGGCAAAATAAACAGGAAAATGTGCACATCCAAAAAATCAGATGTATAAAACCTGACGTACACACTTTTGTACATAATTTACTTTCTTTTTATAAATCACGATCACCTTTTTAAATACTCATATGTGATCACTCCTTTTAATCCCCACCCTGAACCATTCACATATGGAGCCTGCTAATCCATCTCCTACATATGCAGTCAGGATGCTGCAGAACTTCATTAGCTGGTAGATCAGCCTCCTCCCTCCTGACGCTTTGAGACCCCATCACCTCCATTCAATAATATCTGGCTTTGCTCTTCATCCGAGAGTGAAAGGTCACACATGTAGTTACAGCGCCTCTCCTCTGTGCTCTGGGGTTCAGGAAAGGTGTGAGGCAAAACTGAGCGAGTAGCCATTGTCACATGGCACATGTAATGACATGATTGCTGTTATAATGAATAGTTCAGGCCACATGAAACACTGAGAGGTCAGCAGGTTACTTCACCAACAAGCAGTTCACCACGTACAGCACTATCACGTCAAAATAAATGAATCACGGGTTGAGCGAGTCCATGGAGACATGATGTTTGTCAGCCACATCTTGTATGACTTGTGTATTAATGGAGTGTGCAGAAGTTGGATTTGGATCACCGGTCCGTTGTGCACCTGGCATGTCATGTAGGTGTGCTGACAAGACAAGAACAAAACAGCTACATTACTTACTGGATTTATATGGAGTCTCTACTCTTCTGAGCTTATGCTTAAAAGCTGAGGTATAATTTGGTGTTTACTGTAACAAAAAAGTTTGAACTAAGTGAGAAAAAGACAGTTAAGTGTGTTTTATTATTTAGTATTGCAGTAACAGTAAGGCTTCAACAAATGAAGTAAAGTTAAAAGTGCTTTTCTTTAGGGTGTGCTTGCTTTGACATTTATCTGCTTGTATTGTCTACGGCTGACAACTCATAATAACAATGGAACAGGGAACTTGTGGTTGACTGGACTGTGCAGATAAAGCGTACAGAAGTTGAAGACGCCAATGTACTTTGGCACCTTAAGGTCAAGAATGTTTAAGGATAACGAAACTGACAAGTGGCCATCCAGCCAAGTGGACCAGGTTGATAATCACCTTTTAAGGTGTCTCTGTTCTGCCATGTCCTGTTAGCAACTAGGAGTAGCCAATGGTATTAGAGCTTATGTTATTAGTAAGAACTAAAGATCTGACTTTGGAGTGAATCAAAAGGACACAGCACAAATGCCTCTTGTAACTCTTTCATTTTACTGTTCTGCTGATTTGAGTGTTAACTTTGCAAGACTTGCAAAGTAAAAGAAGATTGATTGACTCTTCATCCCGACTGTACTTATTTTATTTAATGTAAAGGGAGAACAGGACGCCCAGCAAGGGTGACCTGTGCAGGTTGTCATCCACAAATTTCACTGCTTACAGTTAACAAAGGCAGCTTCAGCCTTGCTACATGCCCTTATTATAATATGAGTGTAGTAAAGTGCTTCGATTGAGTTAGGAGAGCTGGACACGGCTGCTGATTGCCATTTTATATTGTCAGAATCATGTCATGTTATGTGTGTACATCCACACCGTACAAACACCGGATGTAGTGCATCAGCAGTCAGTTAATGACTTCCAGCATAGCAGGCATAATGGAGTGAAGCTTAGCCGAGATTCTGTTGAGGTGACGGCCAGCTCCCTGAGAAGTGACAACACCTAGCCGAGATAAAGTGATGACACAACAGAATTTCTTTATTGCAAATACGTATGTATCATTGGCGCTCTTAAAAGCAACTAAAATACAGTCAGTACATCATAGTCATCATTTTTGAGGTGTAATATTTGTCACATCAACGCACCTGATAAGAACAGCTTGGTGAAATGAATTATTATGCTTCCGAGTTGTCATTTAGCTGGTTTGGTAGCATTTTACTACTTGATCAAGGGTGGCGTCATTTCCCAGTTTCTCTGAAATATTATGTATGCATTGGTCAGAGGAGTTGTAAATATACGTTTGTTCCCCTGTGAAGTTTTCTTTTGTAAATCTGGACATTTGAATGAGCATATACACATTTTCAGTCTCATTTTGTGTGTACTCAAGCTTTGTAAATGAGGGCTCAGGACCTTCACTTGTCTACCTCTAGAGAGATCTCACTCCAGACAGCCTGACTCCAAACTCAATAGGAGGCTTCGGCCTGCACAGGCTCAAAATGGATTACTGGTTTAGATAATTATAATAAAGCTCTTATCAAATGTCAGTGAACCTCTGAAGGACCACCAATATAAAGGCTGGGGGTGGTCTTTCAGGAGTGACATTAATGCGTCCCCGTCTCTTAGGGTCTCACCCACAAAACACAAAAATATTTGGATAATTAATAAAGAACAAAATATAAACAAAACATGAAATTGCATAAATTAAATGAAAGGGCAAGTAATATTTGAAAAACAACGAAAGCACTAATGAAGCAAAACAAAGCTTTTATTAGCATTTCCACCTTTATTCTTATCTCCTCTTGACAATCTTTAAGAGTTATCTTGATGTGATGTTGAGACACCTTAGCTGTTAGCTAAACCAACTGACTTGATGGTTTGATGAATGGTCTCCTCTTGTCTGTTACATTTCTTATGTTCTTGTTCTGTATGTTCATGAGCAGATCTTTATCAAGAAGAGACAGCTTTGCCAGCACCCACATTTCTTCCCTTTTATTTGTCTAGGTGCCTCCAAGCCACACCTCCAGTCTCCTCTCATTGGTTGAACACCTGACTTGACAGGACTGCAAAGGTTTAATTGACGTGTTCAGCATTAACAGTCCAGGGGCCTCATGTATAACGCTGTGCGTAGAACTCACACTATAACATGGAGTAAGCACAAAAGTGGGAATGTGCGTACGCACAGAAAAATCCAGATGCAGGAATCTGTACTTAGGCAAACTTTCACATTCTTCCACTACATAAATCCCGATCAGCGTGAAAAGTAACGCACGTGCACGCGCCTTCTGTCCTGCCCCAACTCCTCCCAGAATTACGCCTCTTTGAATATGCAAATCAATATAAATAGCCTTCTGTGAAAAGACAATGGGAAAAGCACGGTGGGAAAATATAAGAATTTCAGTGAATACCAAGTGGAGGCAAAGGAAAAACGTACTATTTGTTGGTTTAAACAGTGGTATAATCAACAAAAGAAAGTTGATCGAGTGACAGAGTGTCGGAGAAAATCGAAGGCTCAACTTCACCAAGTGGCACAGTGCCCGAAATATAAAAAAAATCACATATCAAAGTCGCCGTGAAAAGGCGAGTCGTAGCCCACCGTCTGAGTGTCATATGAAAGCTTATTAGGGTACAGACAAAAAAAATAGGCACACAGTGGGGAAAAAAGCACGAAATGTCAACTTTAATCTCGAAATTTCCACTTTAATCACGTAGTTTATTTTGCCATTAAAGTAGAACATCATAAACTTCATCTTAAAATCGTTTAATTTACTAGTTTCTCATCTCATTGTAAGTAAAGTGGCACATTAAATGCTTTGTTCTGTATTTGATCTTCTATGTGCTCTATATGTGTGAATCAATACCTGCTTCTTAAACGGGTTTTCTCTTTCTCCAACAGGACACAGAATCCATTATATTTGTGATATTACAGCTCTCTGAATAATTAAAATACTGAGATGTATACGTGATATCTTTTTCATGATGATAGGAATGAAAGCATGTTATTAAACATGGGAACGCGGTGGCGCAGTGCTTGTTCATGTCTCACGCAAGAGGCTTGCTGCGCCATGCACGACCTTCGATGAAATAATTTATTGCAGGAGTACTGTCTCTTTCAAACGTACTAACCAATTCCTGTCCTTACTTTTCTTTCTCCAAAAATCCAATCGCCACACAATCAGCTATGCAATAGACGTGAAGCCATTTGTAAGCTTAAAACGCCAATTCTTCAAAACTTTTAAGGAACATTGAAATATCTTCATAGTACATGTTTAATTACTCTATCCGTCTATCCTTCCAGTGTCGCGTCAGTACCAGCAAGAATACAACGCAATGCAGGAACAATCCCTGAACTAGCTGGCGCTGCGGCACCGTGTCCTCACATGTTTAGTTATTAACAATACAGATTATTTAAATGAAGTTAAAGTTTTATCTGTATAATATAATCAACATATTTTGCTGCATTTCATCTTAAAAATGAATACCGTCATCATATGTAAATATGCGCTTTATAAAGTGGGGCAGGTTGTGCAATATTATAACTGTAGTGCAAGTTTACAGTGAGGTAATTGTACTTATAAGTAAACAGTTCTACAAGGAGCACTTGATGGACTGATTGAGTGCATTTAGAGTTCTTGGGATGAAACCTTTTCTAAACCGCGAAGTCCGTACTGGGAAGTTTCTAAAGCGTTTTGCTGTGGCTCAGGCAGCGTCTGCTTCATACTGTACACTGATATTTCTCTTTCCGATCAGCTGCTGCTGTGATTCCCCACTCAGATACAGTGATATAAATACTCCGAGTGGTGCAGTAGAGTAATATGGAAAAAGATGATCTGCTGTGGCAACCCTTAACGGGAGCAGCTGAAAGAAGAAGAAGATGCAGTGAGAGTTACAACGCTAAAGCAGTTATGGTATTTGGAATACTATGGCTATTCCCTAGACCATTATATTGCTGCAGGTTAATTACAATCAGATGCATTACACTAATAAACAATATGCAGTTAGTTTCAGTGTATTTGTAAAGCCGCGTCAGGAATGTGGGTCTAAGAAAGAAAGGGTGACCACGCAGGAACAGTAGCACTGTTTTGACGCTGGGTGCCGCCAGTCTGCAAAACCGAGCGGAGAAATTGCGTACGCCAGGGTATGGGGTACCGTGGAAATGTGCTTGGCTTTACGCCAAGTTTAGGTTTTATACATCGCGATTTGAGCGTAGAAACGGGAGTACGCAACATTTCTGTGCGTACGCACCGTTTATACATGAGGCCCCAGATGTTTGTGTGTTATGAGTTTAGGTTGATTGTGTTTGTCTGTTATTGTAGTGAAGTTGAAGATCAGACCACATTCTCAGGAGGAATTTGGGCCAAAATTCAGGAGATTCAGGAGATTGCAAAGGGTTCACTAACTTTTTCATGCATCTGTGGAGAGATTTAATTCTATGGAAGATTTTAAGCAACACCTTCTCAGAGCTGCTTAATCCAACCGAGTGTCCATCTCTGGATCTTTAGCTAACAGTCTTGAGTTTGGCCTGTTTGTGTTGTCATGTATACAAAAACACAGAGACACAGTTAGAAACCAGATATGGGTTAATTTTGCACAAACATTTGGAAGTTTTTCTTTTACACAAAGAATGATAGACAGTTGGAATAAATGACCAAGTAGTGTGTTAGACCGTTGGAGTTTAGGGACTTTCAAAACTCTACTTGATGTTATTTTAGAAGAATTAAATGGATCGGACTGGTGAGCTTTGCTGTGCTGAATGGCCTGTTCTCATCCATATTGTTCTAATGTCCTAATAGATCTGCAGTCACCTGAAGGAAAATTACAGACTTGTTGCTCTCTCGGCTCTTCGTTTTCTTATTTGCTTCCTCTCCCTTTTTCATATAGCAAGCCTTTTTGTGCTTTACTTTAGTATTGTTCAAGTTTGTATTTTTCCGGCTTTGACTTGTCTGTCTTTTAATGGTACATGTTGAGGTCGCTCAGTTACCTCTGTATTTCAGCTGATGAAAAGAGAAAGACATTGAAAGGTGGAGTTTGGATTGTCATTGGACTTGTTTACAATCCCCCTTCAGAAGTCTTGGTTTGTTTTGAATGTTACTTTGTTATGTATTGATTGTCATGAGTATCATGTTGTTTTACTTAAGATTTACTCCAAAAACTGCACCGGCATTTCCAGTGTGACTGTTCTATTGAACTACTTCCAGGAAAATAAATGCAATGACTAAAAAAAAAAAAAGGTATTGAAAATTATATCCAAGATAATTTAAAACAATCCAAAAACAATTGCTTTTGCTCCAACCCCATCTTTGTTTACTTGCGGCAATGTTATTGCCATTGTTTCTGTAGTGTCCATAGTGGTCTTACCCAGCATTGCTTGGGTATGTGATGATTACATCATCATTTTGGTGATGATAGTAAGGTTGGCTTGGGAATTTTAAATTGTTTCTGATTTCTTATTTGAAGAATTATTTCTTCAGTTGTCAGTTTGACTCACCGTTCTGACTCAAGCTCGTCTTTTGTTATCTCCTGATCATTTTCTTCTCGGTTAGTATCTCTGATGATGTAGTATGTATACTGTAGTGTATTTTTATCTATGCAGTAGAGTCTGAACTGACCACGTTCAAGAAATCCATAGTAAAGGCCACTGTAAGGAACTCTGGACAGGAGTTTGTTGGTGTCAGTCATGATGACAGTCCTAGAAGTCTTTGGAGGGTAGCAGGCAGTGTGGTGGAGTCGTTAAAGCTTTGGACTGCAAACCCTGAGGTCATTGGTTCAAATCCCACTACTGATTCCTTGTGTGTCCATGAACAAGTCACTGGACCTGCCTGTGCTCCAGACGAAATGCAACCAATTCTCTCATAAATGTTGTAAGTTGCCTTGGATTATGGCGTCAGCCAAATAAATAAAGGTAAATGGATACTAGAAGTGAGGGAAACTATCATCAGGTTGAAGAATGAGGCCTTTTATACAATTTTAGCAGGAACATCTGGTGTGACTGAAATTAATCAAAAGGTGGCAGAAGCGTGTCTTTGATTAATGACAACCACAGAATTAATTTAACTACACATCATTTGCACATATGAACTCAAAGAATAACTTTAATACACAATAATCATTGAAATTTCAATTTTGTTAGCATAAGTAAATCATGGCAGTACACGTCCATTAATATTCTAATGGGCAGCATAAATGAGGCCGGTGTGTGATAAAGCTGACCAGTCCTGGTTACACCTGCCACTCCTCATCCAGAACAGACACTAATACGAGTAACTTCTCCAATCCCAGGATTTCTCATCTTAAATTTATTCTCCCACATCACTGGTGCTCCTCTTGGTCAGTGCATTAATATTTCACTTTCTTCATTCTTCTGTTTTGATTTAGTGATTTAAATAAGCTATTTTTGTATACATTTTGTAGTTGAGGGGCCACTTGATGCTTAGTGGAGTAATGGCTGTGTTGTAAGAGTATTCCTTGATTCTACCCTGCCATTACTGTTTTTCCAAATTAATCTCAAAATGTCCCATCAGAGCCTCAACATACCATTTTTTACTTGTCGGTGTGACATATGAATTGTTCAAATCGGAAGACACACCCTGGTTCTTCTGATTCAAGGCCAGTGAAGAAACCCACAGGAGTCTGATTGAGGCTGCCATGGTGTCAGATAACTCTGGAACAGTTTCCACTGTTGATCGACTGAAGGCCTTTATATCGGAGCAAAATGCTGTGTGACCTTGAACACATCAGAAGAGAGAACTTTTTTCTGACCTTCATGCTGATATTGTCAAAATCAGAAACGAACAGCAGAAACTCTTGTTAGTTTTTATTCAGTTGTGTACTCAAGTGGAGCACCAGGACTCTGAGATACGTTCCTATACTGAGGCCCAAACTCTCCATAAGAAACTTTATGGACATGAAGATGGGAGAAGGAGAGACAACATCAGAATTATTGGAGTTCCAGATGATATTAAGAGTGGGGATTTGTTCCGCTTTGTGAAAAACAAAGGCTTTTTGGTTTCTGACTATCACAAATTTGAGGCCAGAAATTGTGTGGGCACATAGAATATAAACCAGGAAAAGTGACAGTGCACGTCTTCATCCAATTATCATCAAGCTGCTTCGCTATTCTGACCGAGTTACTATTCTGAAAGAGAAATTCAAATGTAACTTATGAAGGATGGAAGATCTACTGTACGTTTATTGCCAGTGACTCAGTCCACACCACACAAGACCTCGTCTCTGGTGATCACAAAGGCTCCACAAATTGTGTCTTTCTGCTTTCCTCATTTATCTGGCCAAGCCTCAAATGTCCTTCCTAGTTGTGCAGCTGTTCATCAACCCTCAACAGGCTCTCAATGTCCTTGACTCCTTCATTGTGAAGGAGTGGTTCAAGTGGTTGGCCACTTTGACTGTTTTATGTATGATATTCCAGTATTTCTTATACATTTTCCTGAATATTTATTCATAATGGCTACTTCTTCCTTTATTTATGTGTACTAGCCAACCCGCGGCGTAGCATATGCCACATAATTATGTATTGATGGGTGACCACTTCCTGAACGACACAGTTGTCAGTACTTGTAGATTAAGGTGTAGTGGGTCTTCGTTGTTGACGCTTAATATAGCTTGTGTACTGTGAGGTTCCGGAGTCACAGTTGAGAAACACTTTTTTAATGTCTTTTAAGCACAGGGGAAACAATAAACAAGTGAAACATCCGTAATGTAATAAGCCACCAAGAAAAGTAACATTGCAACAATGCTATCTACAGAAGTGAAAGCCAGCCGTCTTTTCTGGTTTGGGCTGCTTTTGCAGTGTTACCGCTTGTGCATATTAAATCTTGAAATCCTTCGAGTAACTAATTAACTAAGTAACTAACACCCACCCACACACACAGCTTGTGTAGAAGGTCAGCTGCTGAGAGAGCGTCTGGACTGTTGCAGGGCCTGCATCGGTGAAGCAGGTGAGACGCTAATGAAACAGAGGCACAGGGCTTATTGGTTTTTAAAGACTGCTTCCTTTATTGTGTTTTGAGAGGGAAACATAGAATTGTCCGTGACTGACAATTGGAGGACCGCTGTCGCACGCTCACTCAGCGATTCACATCCGCGACAAACATGTCTCTTCTTACATGGTCCTGCCGTGTCCACCCTCATTTTCAAAGCATACACACCACCTGGTCATTTGCCCGCTCGCAAGAGCAACTCACAGAGGCCCATCCACCAACTCTAAGACCATGGTGTGTAAAACAGTTTGCAATGGTGGTGCGTGCATCACATCTTTTTGAAAGTTTGGCCCTGTGCCTTATTAATTGTCATCGCAAAGGCAAATCTAATAGGAAATTGTCTTCGTGTAAAAGTAATAGGCAAATTATCTGTGACAAACAAACTGTTTTACACGCTGCATACCAACCCACGGCGTAGTATACGACGCATAATCACGCCGCTTTTGTAATGTTTTTTAAGCAGAGGGAAAAAAATGAACATTTGCAAAATCCGTAATGCTGCTTTCAGTAAGTACAATGCACACGCGTTTAATTTGTCACTAATTAACTAACTAACACCCACCCACCCAGCTTGTGTGAAAAAAATGTGCCCGTTCTTTCATCATTTTGTTGCAGCCTATCAAAGACTTGCTGATCATGTTTTCTAGACTCAATATACATGTTGCAGGGCCTGCATCGGTGAAGCAGGTGAGTCGCTAATGAAAAAGAGGAACAGGGCTTATTGGTTTTAAAGACTGCTTCCTTCATTGTGTTTTAACCTCAGTTTTAAAGGATTGTTTTAAGGATCCCATGGGATACCCCTCAGAAACTGTTTTACACGCTGCATACAGCAATTCACATCCGCGAGAATCATGCCTCTATGAACAGTCAACGTGGCTCAGAGGTGCATGTGTACTGTAGCCCAGACGAACATAAATGACGCTGTTTTCCGAGTCATCGCATCTGAGTTGGTGGGCGTGGCTCTGCGAGTTGTCGTCGTATCCAATGGTCTTAGAGTTGGTGGGCGTGGCTCCTTCCAGCGTGCGCCATGGGCGGCTTACTTGTCGGCGGCTTAGTGAATCCACGCCCCTTCCGGTGTGCTTTCCATGGGTGGCTACTTGTCGGCGGCTTAGTGAATTACAGATATAGATGTTATACGTGTACATGCACATGTGATTAGAGAGTCATTGTGGGTTGTGAGGGCTCAGGACACGACCCACAATTGTTTAATATTTTGCTTGCATGTCATTTTTATTTTCAAATGTTTTTTCATTTTATCACCACAGTGACTCACAGTGGTATTGTGAATGTTGGGGTCAGGATGGGATTGTTTACTGAGCTCTCTCCATGTTTGCCCACTCATAATCATAACCTGTTGATTTTTTCTTGTGTTTTTATTTGACAGACCTCGGTTTAGTTTTTTGCATATACGGTTTAGGAGTGGGATTCTGGAACTACAGTCTACGTTATACATGACTGCTGGCAGGGCTACTGGGTTGACTCGTTTTGACACCTTGTAAGTTACAGTTCTCCTTTATTGCTGTTCTTTATTTTCCTCTCTCCTGTCTAATCTCAGTGTCTTCTCTTCTACTTGTAAGCTCTCAAATGTTGCTGATTTTATTATCTTTGAGTTAGGCCGATACAGCCTGTTTTCAAGAATCATTTCTTTTGGTTAAAGACATTCATCCAGCTGCCTTAAGGTGCTACTGTGTGGCTGTGTCCTCCTCTGCCACTAGTAAAAAAGACATGGAGGTTTGGGCCGAGTTCACTATGCTTTGCCTCTGAAGGTTTGTGGTTCTGGAGGTGTTTCAGAAGGCAGGTTTTGTTATGTGTTCATGGAGACTGGTTGAAGAAAACTCATTCAGCATACAGTAATATTGACAATCTTGAGAAGCATCTGAATAATCTTGAAAATACACCCGTGTTTTTCTGATCCAGTACTAAAGGTCAAAATGACGCTAATCAGAGAGAAGGTAAATGACCATCTTGTGAGTTGGGAATTCATTTCATGTGCACTTGTTGCTATCTCTCTGGTTCTAAACTGAGCGAGTTGTGAGCTCTTAGACTGCACAGATGAGATTTGTTAGCCTCCATGTCCCAAGTCGATCAAAAATATAGTGATAATACAGACATATAGATAATATCACTAACTACAGCTTGGAAATAAGGTTTATTTTATTTTATTCTTGAAGTTTTCCCTCTGCTGAACCCCCACCTTCGGAGTGATTGAAGTATTTTTTAATTTTATTAATTTACAAAACTCTAACAAAATGATGCTGCTTTTCTGGAGGCCCATGTTTTATCTGAAGAAATTAACTCTTTTAGGGCGTATGTCGACTTTTGTCGACAGGAGGGGTTGAAGGCTAATGTCGACATCCAGGGATAGGGGGCGACAATCCACTGTTAATGGCGACAAATCTCACTGTCACGTCACAGGCATTCCCTCTGTGCTTGGAGGAATGCTAGACTCGTTGACTCGGCAACTAAACCTTGCGTGTGCGTGAGTTGCGAAATGTGAACAAAGGCAAGATGGCACCGACATGTGAAAAGGCAGCGAAGCAAGTGCAGAAAAGAAAACACTCGGCAGACAATCTTTTGCGCATTATCGCGGAGTCAGACTCTTGATTTTTCAGAATCTGATTTTATTGGCAGTGATCAGGAGATCGAGCAAGAGAGTGAGAAGCAGGCATCAGCTGATCACACACCAGCCGATGCCGCACCAGCGGATCTGCTGCCAGTTGAGTGCCTTCGCGCAGCCGATGCATCTACGGCAAGGTTCGCATGGGATAAATACACAGACATTGATCCGTTGAGAGCCGATCTGGCTACCGGAGTTTACAAGACGGCATGGCTTGCTGTTGGACACGACAGATCACCAGCTGCTGTACTTCAGGCTGCTCTCTCCTGATGCTGCTTTTCAGCTACTGTCAGACGAGACAAACATGTAGGCAGAGATGTTCTTTGAATCGCGGGCTGCGTTTGCATCGCATTCTCATTTTTCAAAGTGGAAACCCACAACGAAAGACAACAACAACAACATTTATTTCTATAGCACATTTTCATACAAAAAGTAGCTCAAAGTGCTTTACATAATGAAGAGAAGAAAAATAAAAGACAAATAAGAAATTAAAATAAGACAACATTAGTTAACATAGAAAGGAGTAAGGTCCGATGGCCAGGGTGGACAGAAAAAACAAAAAAAAACTCCAGAAGGCTGGAGAAAAAAATAAAATCTGTAGGGGTTCCAGGCCACGAGACCGCCCAGTCCCCTCTGGGCATTCTACCTAACATAAATGAAATAGTCCTCTTTGTAGTTCGGGTTTTTCACGGAGTCACTTGATGCTGAGGGTCATACAGACTTCTGGCTTTTAATCCATCCATCATTGTTGGAACATCATGGTGCTTTGGGTAGATGGTGGTGGCGCATGCCACCACCAACAGGACACCGGAAAAGGAAACAGAAGACAGAGTAGGGGTTAGTACAGATTTTGAATGAATAGTTATTATAATGAATTGGATATACAGAGTATCAGGATTAAATTACAGTGAAGTTATGAGAAGGCCATGTTACAGTAATGTGTTTTCAGCAGTTTTTTAAAGTGCTCCACTGTATTAGCCTGGCGAATTCCTACTGGCAGGCTATTCCAGATTTTAGGTACATAACAGCAGAAGGCCGCCTCACCACTTCTTTTAAGTTTTGCTCTTGGAATTCTAAGGAGACACTCAGTTGAGGGTCTTAGGTTACGATTTGGAATATAAGGTGTCAGACATTCCGATATATAAGCCGGGGCGAGATTATTTAAAGCTTTATAAACCATAAGCAGAATTTTAAAGTCAATTCTGAATGACACAGGTAACCAGTGTAGTGACATCAAAACTGAAGAAATGTGTTCGGATTTTCTTTTCCTGGTAAGGATTCTAGCAGCTGCATTCTGCACTAATTGCAAACGATTGATGTCTTTTTTGGGTAGTCCTGAGAGGAGTGCGTTACAGTAATCTAGCCTACTGAAAACAAACGCATGAACTAATTTCTCTGCATCTTTCGATGATATAAGAGGTCTAACTTTTGCTATGTTTCTTAGATGAAAAAATGCTGTCCTAGAGATCTGATTAATATGCGATTTAAAATTTAGATTACAGTCAACAGTTACCCCTAAGCTTTTTACCTCCGATTTGACTTTTAATCCTAATGCATCCAGTTTATTTCTAATAGCCTCATTGTATCCATTATTGCCAATCACTAAGATTTCGTTTTTTTCTTTATTTAATTTGAGAAAGTTACTATTCATCCATTCTGAGATACAGGTTAGACATTGTGTTAGCGAATCAAGAGATTAGGGGTCATCAGGTGCTATTGATAAATACAGCTGTGTGTCATCAGCATAGCTGTGGTAGCTCACGTTATGTCCCGAGATAATCTGACCTAATGGAAGCATGTAGATTGAGAAGAGCTGCGGACCCAGGATAGAGCCTTGTGGAACACCATATAGGATATCATGTGTCTTTGAGTTATAATTACCACAACTAACAAAGAATTTTCTCCCTGCCAGGTAGGATTCAAACCAATTTAAGACCCTGCCAGAGAGGCCCACCCATTGACTAAGGCGATTCTTAAGAATATTATGATCAATGGTGTCAAATGCGGCACTCAGATCTAAGAGGATGAGAACAGATAAATGGCCTCTGTCTGCATTTACCCGCAAGTCATTTACTACTTTAACAAGTACAGTTTCTGTGCTGTGATTTGTTCTAAAACCTGACTGAAATTTATCAAGAATAGCATGTTTATTGAGGTGCTCGTTTTACTGTATAATGACTGCCTTCTCTAGAATTTTACTTAAGAAAGGCAGGTTAGAGATGGGTCTATAATTTTCAAGAGCAGAGGGGTCGAGGTTATTTTTCTTAAGTAGGGGTTTAACTACCGCAGTCTTAAGACAGTCTGGGAAGACCCCCGTATCTAATGACGAATTTACTATGTCAAGAACATTATCAATAAGAACGCCCGATACTTCTTTGAAAAAATTAGTTGGTATTGGGTCAAGGGCACAGGTGGAGGGTTTCATTTGAGAAATTATTTTATGAAAATCAGGTAAATCTATCCTAGTGAAAGACTTTAATTTGTTTATTATGGAGTACTGGGGTTTAGGAGGATCCTTAGTGTTGGGGAGATATACTATGTTGTTTCTAATATCATTAATTTTTTGATTGAAAAATACAGCGATAGCCTCACAGGTTTTACTGGAAGTACTTAGGAGGCATTCCTTTGAGTTACCTGGGTTTAACAGACGATCAATTGTCGAAAATAAGACTCTGGGATTACTAGCATTGTTATTTATAATCTTAGAGAAATAGCAGCGCCTCTCAAGACAGACTGTGTTATTGTATTCTGTTATTTTAACTTTTAATATTTCATAGTCAATAGCTAGTTTAGTTTTCCTCCATTTACGCTCAGCTCTACGTCATGTTCTCTTTAAATCAGACACTCTTTGGGTCTTCCATGGTATAACAATGCTAGAAGATTTTTTAACTGTCTTTTCAGGTGCAACTATGTCAACAGCAGCCCTCACTTTAGTATTAAATCTTTCCACCTTACTATTTACATTCTCCTCGCTATTATAGTTGGCACTATAAACGGACTGATTGCTTAGAATGTTTGAAAGTTTTAAAGCTGCTGATGAGTCAGAGAAGCGTTTTTTAACAATATGCTTCTCATGAGTGTTTTCTATCATTATTTCTATATTAAAGAGTAGAAGAAAATGGTCTGATAGACCCGTATCAATGACCTGCTTTATATCAACTTTTAGTCCTTTAGTAATTACTAAGTCTAACGTATGACCTGCTTTATGTGTAGGCTGATTAACGAGCTGTCTCAAATCAAAAGAGTCTAGGAGGTTCATGAATTCTTTTACTTTCTGGTCACATTGATTATCGATATGAAAATTAAAGTCGCCGACTATTAAGAGTGTGTCATAGTTCGTAATTAAGATTGACATCAAGTCAGAGAATTCTTCAAAGAAAGACGCGTTGAATTTTGGAGGTCTATACACGGATAATACTAGAACGTGAGAATCTCCCTGAATAACAATGGCGAGATACTCAAAAGACTTGAATTTACCAAAACTGATATTTTTACATTTTAACCTGCTTGAGTAAATGTTTGCTAATCCTCCACCTCTCTTTCCTTGGCGATCAGCACGAGTAAAACTGTAATCCGGAGGCGCAGATTCGATTAAAACAGCTGCGCCATCTGAGCTAAGCCACGTTTCACTTAGTGCAATAAAATCTATTTTTTTATCACTAATAAGATCGTTGATAAAAAAGTCTTGTTAGTTAAAGCTCTAATATTTAATAGTGCCATATTCAATGTTTCGGAGGAGCAGAGATGAATACTATGTGCGTTATTGATATATGGAACAGGAATTAAGTTATTTTTATTAGCGCCGCTCTGTGTGTATTTTTTGTTTTATCTATGATCTGTTTTTACAGTTTTAATACATTGTTCATCTAAAGTAGTAACTTTAATTAAATTATTGGTGTTTATGCCGTATTGCCTAGATTTTCTATGTGCATTAAGATTGGTTATTACAGTATTTATGTTGTGCACTTTTATGGAAGATTTTATTAAACAATTATCATGACCAAGTACAGGAGTGGCATTTCGGAAGGGGTTAAAAGCAGAGATAGATAGTCAAGATAAACGAATTACCTTGGATATGTTTTCGGAGAGGACCCGGGCGCCGAAGCTATTCAGATGCAGGCCATCTCGCTTGAAAAAACGCGGTCTTTCCCAAAAGAGGTCCCAGTTGTTGATGAAGCCGATGTCTTGATTCTTGCAGAAGCCCTGCAGCCAGTTGTTTAAACCAAGCAGACGACTGTAGTACTCGTTTGATCGTCTGACGAGAGGGAGTGGACCCGAGATGAAGATCTTTGCCGATGGGGTCCTCTCCTTTGTGTCTTTAATTAATGCAGTGAAGTGTGCCTTGAGGATCTCCGACTGTTGGTGCCTTATGTCGTTTACGCCAGATGAGATGAAATGCGCTGTGGCATTACAAATAGAGATGGGACAGAACTGGTGATATAACTTCAGGGAGCATTGGTCCAAACGTGTTTTGTCCCCTGGTGGCTTAGGTACGTGCTGCTGCAAAGTTTTATTCACTTCTGTAATAAACAGAAGCAAATCCCATGGGGTGAGCCAGGCTATAATGCCATACATAAAGTTCATAAAGTTTCAGAAGATGAAAAGAGGTGACAATATGGTTTTCATGCAGGCAGAAAACTTGGTGGCAGTGGCATGGCACGATGGCAAATGGGTGACTTGTCTCTCTACAGTACACACTAACAATATGTGTGAGAAAGTGCAGCAACAGACAATTGAAAAGGAGGCACCAAAGCAACACGTATTGTAAGGAGTGCAATGTGGCAATGACTGAAATTGGCTGCTTTGAGCTAGATCAGACTTTGCTGTGTAAAATGTATGTGATATGTATGTGAAATCATAGAGTATGCAGGCTCATACAACATGCAAGACAGTAACATTTGTCAAAAGGAAATATTTTTTGTTGATTTGATATGTTAAACAATTGCTTTGTGTTCTTTTTTAAAAATGTTAGTTTTTGGAAAAATTTTCAGCCCTGGGAGAAAAGAAACAAAAAAAAAATTAGCCCTAAAAGAGTTAAATACATTTTTAAATCCATTAGCAACAAAAAAGCCCCTGACCCAGGTGGTTTGAAGACAGAAGTATATTTTGCATTTTAGCTGCAAGTGTCCTGTTTGCTTTTTCAGGTCAGGGGTCACTTGGGTCTCTGGGATTTTTTGTGACCTGCGTGTTTTATTCATTTAAGTTTTACTCTGTTCTCATTGTATATTAAAATGTTTTTGCTTTACTTTTCTCTGCCTGTTTTTAAAATCAATTTAAAAAACATTATGGAGTCCATGGCTTTGGACTAATTGTGTACAAATATCAAGACACATTCTGCTTAATAAGTTAATTTCACACATTTGACATGACACTCTCCAGTATAATGATGGGTCATGATGATTATTACTTTCTACCTGCAATAATTAACAATATCTAATGTTATAATATTTTAAGAATATTAGATAGATAGATAGATAGATAGATAGATAGATAGATAGATAGATAGATAGATAGATAGATAGATAGATACTTTATTAATCCCAACAGGGAAATTCATAGACGAAATGGTGATGCCATTCTGTAATGTAGTAAAAAAAATGAACAATAGTCTTTTTGATTGTGTCTGTCACATGTGATGTATTTATTTTACTATTTTCACTTTTTGGTTCCTATAATTGTGCTCATGTGCAGAGTAGTTGAAATACAAATGAAAATAATGAACAAGTTGAGTCTCTAATTACTTGCAACTTAAGTCTTATGAATGCTTAAAGTTTGTTCATAAATTAAACAAATATGTATTTATTGTTATAAGATAATGTCAGTTTTAAAGTGGTGGGTTAAAAACTTTTTTATTTTTTAAACTTTATACAGGAATCAATCTTCACTGCTGTTCTGAATGTGGTAAACAGTTTTCAGAAAGAAGCCATTTACAGCGCCACAAAATAATTCACACAGGGGAGAAGCCATATTGCTGTTCTGAATGTGGCAAAAAGTTTACACTGAGAAGCAGTCTTAAGAGGCACCAAAGAATTCACTCAGGAGAGAATCTGTATTACTGTTCTGAATGTGGTAAACAGTTTATAAACAGAGGCCATCTTGAGACCCACCAAAGAATTCACTCAGGAGAGAAGCCGTATTGCTGTTCTGAATGTGGTAAACAGTTTACATGGAGAAGCCATCTTCAGAGCCACCAAAGAATTCACACAGGGGAGAAGCCATATTGCTGTTTTGAATGTGGCAATAAGTTTACACTGAGAAGCAGTCTTAAGAGGCACCAAAGAATTCACTCAGGAGAGAAGCCGTATTGCTGTTCTAAATGTGGTAAACAGTTTTCACGGAGAAGCCATCTTCAGATCCACCGAAGAATTCACACAGGGGAGAAGCCATATTGCTACTCTGAATGTGGTAAACAGTTGTCAGATGGAAGCAGTTTTCAGCACCACAAAATAATTCACACAGGACAGAAGCCATATTGCTGTTCTGAATGTGGCAAAAAGTTTACACTGAGAAGCCATCTTAAGAACCACCAAATAATTCACTCAGGAGAGAAGCCATATGACTGCTCTGAATGTGGTAAACAGTTTTCACAAAGATTACAGCTTCAAAGGCACCAAATAATTCACACAGGAGAGAAGCCGTATTGCTGTTCTGATTGTAGTAAAACGTTTTCACAGAAAAGCCATCTTCAGACCCACCAAAGAATCCACACAGGGGAGAAACCGTATTGCTGTTCTGATTGTGGTAATACGTTTTCACAGAAAAGCCATCTTCAGACCCACCAAAGAATTCACACAGGGGAGAAGCCGTATGACTGTTCTGAATGTGGTAAACAGTTTTCACAAAGATTACAGCTTCAAAGGCACCAAATAATTCACACAGGAGAGAAGCCGTATTGCTGTTCTGATTGTGGTAAAACGTTTTCACAGAAAAGCCATCTTCAGACCCACCAAAGAATCCACACAGGGGAGAAGCCGTATTGCTGTTCTGAATGTGGTAAACAGTTTTCAGATGGAAGCAGTTTTCAGCACCACAAAATTATTCACACAGGACAGAAGCCATATTGCTGTTCTGAATGTGGCAAAAAGTTTACACTGAGAAGCCATCTTAAGAACCACCAAATAATTCACTCAGGAGAGAAGCCATATGACTGCTCTGAATGTGGTAAACAGTTTTCACAAAGATTACAGCTTCAAAGGCACCAAATAATTCACACAGGAGAGAAGCCGTATTGCTGTTCTGATTGTGGTAAAACGTTTTCACAGAAAATCCATCTTCAGACCCACCAAAGAATCCACACAGGGGAGAAACCGTATTGCTGTTCTGATTGTGGTAAAACGTTTTCACAGAAAAGCAATCTTCGGACCCACCAAAGAATTCACACAGGGGAGAAGCCGTATGACTGTTCTGAATGTGGCAAAGAGTTTTCACAAAGATTACAGCTTCAAAGACACCAACGATTTCACACAGGATAGAAGCCGTATGACTGCTCTGAATGTGGTAAACCATTTTCAGAAAGAAGCCATTTACAGCGCCATAAAATAATTCACACAGGATAGAAGCCATATTGCTGCCTTGAATGTGATAAACAATTCTCTCATACTAGTTATCTTCAGACACACATTAAAACTTGCAAAGGAGAGAAAACATATTGCTGTTCTGAATGTCGTAAAAAGTTTATACAGAGAGGCCATTTTCAGATCCACCAAAGAATTCACACAGGGGAGAAGCCATATTGCTGTTTTGAATGTGGCAATAAGTTTACACTGAGAAGCAGTCTTAAGAGGCACCAAAGAATTCACTCAGGAGAGAAGCCGTATTGCTGTTCTAAATGTGGTAAACAGTTTTCACGGAGAAGCCATCTTCAGATCCACCGAAGAATTCACACAGGGGAGAAGCCATATTGCTACTCTGAATGTGGTAAACAGTTGTCAGATGGAAGCAGTTTTCAGCACCACAAAATAATTCACACAGGACAGAAGCCATATTGCTGTTCTGAATGTGGCAAAAAGTTTACACTGAGAAGCCATCTTAAGAACCACCAAATAATTCACTCAGGAGAGAAGCCATATGACTGCTCTGAATGTGGTAAACAGTTTTCACAAAGATTACAGCTTCAAAGGCACCAAATAATTCACACAGGAGAGAAGCCGTATTGCTGTTCTGATTGTAGTAAAACGTTTTCACAGAAAAGCCATCTTCAGACCCACCAAAGAATCCACACAGGGGAGAAACCGTATTGCTGTTCTGATTGTGGTAATACGTTTTCACAGAAAAGCCATCTTCAGACCCACCAAAGAATTCACACAGGGGAGAAGCCGTATGACTGTTCTGAATGTGGTAAACAGTTTTCACAAAGATTACAGCTTCAAAGGCACCAAATAATTCACACAGGAGAGAAGCCGTATTGCTGTTCTGATTGTGGTAAAACGTTTTCACAGAAAAGCCATCTTCAGACCCACCAAAGAATCCACACAGGGGAGAAGCCGTATTGCTGTTCTGAATGTGGTAAACAGTTTTCAGATGGAAGCAGTTTTCAGCACCACAAAATTATTCACACAGGACAGAAGCCATATTGCTGTTCTGAATGTGGCAAAAAGTTTACACTGAGAAGCCATCTTAAGAACCACCAAATAATTCACTCAGGAGAGAAGCCATATGACTGCTCTGAATGTGGTAAACAGTTTTCACAAAGATTACAGCTTCAAAGGCACCAAATAATTCACACAGGAGAGAAGCCGTATTGCTGTTCTGATTGTGGTAAAACGTTTTCACAGAAAATCCATCTTCAGACCCACCAAAGAATCCACACAGGGGAGAAACCGTATTGCTGTTCTGATTGTGGTAAAACGTTTTCACAGAAAAGCAATCTTCGGACCCACCAAAGAATTCACACAGGGGAGAAGCCGTATGACTGTTCTGAATGTGGCAAAGAGTTTTCACAAAGATTACAGCTTCAAAGACACCAACGATTTCACACAGGATAGAAGCCGTATGACTGCTCTGAATGTGGTAAACCATTTTCAGAAAGAAGCCATTTACAGCGCCATAAAATAATTCACACAGGATAGAAGCCATATTGCTGCCTTGAATGTGATAAACAATTCTCTCATACTAGTTATCTTCAGACACACATTAAAACTTGCAAAGGAGAGAAAACATATTGCTGTTCTGAATGTCGTAAAAAGTTTATACAGAGAGGCCATTTTCAGATCCACCAAAGAATCCACACAGGGGAGAAGCCATATGACTGTTCTGAATGTGGTGAAAAGTTTTTAGAAAGACGAAATTTTCAGTGCCACAAAGTAATTCACACAGGACAGAAGCCATATTGCTGTTTTGAATGTGGCAAAAAGTTTTCACTGAGAAGCTATCTTCAGAAACATCAAGTAATTCACACGAGAGGGGAAAAAAAATGGCAAACTCCCCCAACTTGTCTACAGATGAACACAGTACAATATGCTAAGCAGCAGAAGAAGTAATTAAAGTTTGATGAAAACAAAAAGAAGTAATTGTGGAAACTACAAGTAAAGTGGTAAATACACTGCCCACGTCCAGCAGCCTCATATGGATAGAGAACTCACACACGCATGGCTTATGAGGAGTGAACAAAGACCAAAACATGTACACCTCATCATAGGTGCACAACACATTGGCTTGCACACAAAGTGGTTCAGATCATAAATAGAAAAACAAAATTAAAAAAAAAAAACAACCCATAATTGTCGCTTCTGCCACAATAGAAAAAATTTGCAAAAAATAATCCAGAATTATTGCTTCTACCAAAGAGAACTGGAAACAGTCACACATCTCATTGCTGGGTGCGAGATACTGATTGTGGTGTTGTGCAGTGTATAATCACCAGCAAAGTGGCCAGGCTCATTCGCTGGAAACTCTGCAAGAAGTACAACTTACTGGGACCACAAAGACACTGGGACCACAACTCAGACCACACAATGGACAATGAGGAGGTGCAGGTCACTTGTAGCACAGCAATACTGACTGACTGAAAAATAGAGGATAGAAAACCAGACTAAAAAAGCCTGGATAATAGAAGTATCAGTCCTTAGTCATTACTTAGTCCTAAGAATGGAGAGGCTAAAAGGTAACAAAATACCAAACAATGCCATCTGAGATATGACAAATGAAATATGGGACCAAAAAAAAATGTAAACTGTTCTTGTTCTAGGATCAACAGGACTGATAAAGAAAAACTTTCAGACCCATGTTGACCAATCACAATACCTCCTTCTGACCTGAGAGGATGACATATTTAGAATTAAGGTGCTTCAGTCTTTCCAAATAATAAAGTATGGTGCTAATAGAACTATAAGAAACATGTCACTTATGTATTAATAAATACAGATGTATTAAGCTAACTGAACAAATGTAACCTAATATAGACGCTAAGCTGTAAGAGAATATTCTTGTAAGACAAATGTACTAAACTAACTTTTAAGGTAGCTTTTGATATTGTATAATCAATTATTACGTGTGATGATCATTATGTGCGAAATGTAAGCTCTAATAAGAATGTGCTGTGCCTTAACCGACTGTATAACATTAATCCTCTTATAAGCTGAAATAAGATTCTTAAATTGTAACTGCCACATAGCTGTTGAAGTGTTGTAACCTTGATGGTGCAGAAGAATAGGGAAGTACGTTTTCTTAAGTGCTGTCTCTGAAACTGTCTTGCAAAACTAGCCATAAAGATTACCGTGTACTTCTGCACGTAATGATCTCATGTGTCATCTTAAGTTGCTTGCAAACTCTGCATGACCTCAAATTGAACTGCCATACTTCCTCTTCTTGTTTAGTAAACAGACTGGTATAAAACTGAGCTAACTCCCTTCTTTGGACAGGCTGTCTGATCTGACCTGTCATTAGCAAATTGAGGTGGCAGGTGGAGGCAGCCTCTCTGCTCACCAAGAATAAAGAAATTGATTTTTATTTTATAATGGTGTCCGTTTCCTTGTTGTTCCTGACTTTCAGCATCCACACCTACAAGAAGAAGCCTTGTAGGAACAATGCAGGTTCTACATTGAGTCCTTGTGGGAAACTTAAGAGAGTGAGAAGGTAAGCAGTACAATGAGACTGTCCTCACTAAAGAGTGAAGTTCACTTCTGTTTTGATTGTAAGCACACCAAGAAAATTTGGAAGAATTAATCCCGAGAGAAGCCATTTGTATGTTCTGAATGTGGCAAGCAGTTTTCATCAAGAAACAACCTTTTGTATACAACAGCAAGATTTATTTGTATTGCAGATTTTCTTACAATGTAACTCAAACTGCTTTACAAGTTGAAATAAAATGGAATATAAAACAAGATTAGGCAATAATACTATACAATATGTAACAAAGTAAAAGGTAATGTCAAATGGCTAGCAGGACAGAAAAAACACAACAGTTCCATTTAGGCTGAAGAAAAATAATCTGCAGGGGATCCAATGCAAAAATATTTAAAACACTGCCCGGCTCACACTGGGCATTCTACCTAAATCAGTCCTCGTGGTTTACATGAAGATTTTGATGATGATGATGATGGCCATGTGGACACCTGGGACACCCGCCATTCAGTCCATAAACACGAGGCAGTGTGGTATGTTGATCAAGAGGTGGTGGAGCACATCGTCACCTCAGAAGAAATGGAGAAGACAGCAGAGAATACTACAGATTAGTATGGAACTGCACATCACTGAGGAAAATGATAATCCAGTGTCCATATAGACTAACAGGGATACAACTAAAATGTAGCTATGAAAAAGCCATTTTAAAATAATTTGTTTTTATCATTATGTTTAATGTTCTGCAGTATTAGCCTGGTGAATTTCTATTGGTAAAGTATTTTAAATTTTAGGTGTGTAACTGCAAAAGGCCACCTCGCCAATTTTTTTCAGATTGGATCTTGAAATTCTAAGTAGACCTTCATTTGAAGATCTGAGTTTTTGACTGGGAGTGTAAGGGGACAGACATTCTAAAATGTAGGACTGGGTGAGATTATTTAAGGCTGTGTAAACCATTACAGTCCATCTCCTACTTACAAGCAGGTTACATTCTGAGAGGCTGTTTGTAAGTCCATTTTGTTCATAAGTCCAGTACTTGTTCGTTAGTGTGGTGTTTTAGTTTCAGCGGCTCTAGAATTGGACATGTAAACTATTTTTGTTCAGTAGTTTTTAATGTGCTTTGAGCAGCTTACAGGTATTGGACATGAAATAAAGATTATAACAAAAATAAAATCATCCCACCCCTGCTGCCACCACTCAGTGGACATGTGAGTTATCCTTAAGTGCTAATTTTGGACTGTCAGACCACTTTGTTCATATATATTCTGGTGGACGGCTGGCAGCTCATCCCGGCCGGGATGCCCTTGTGATGGAAGGATGGAGGAAGGCAGTTTTTCCCGATCAGTGCCTCCCCCAAACAGTAGATGGCAGCTTCCCTTGGATCTGGCGGGGCTGCGAATTCTCGCAGGGCATCCTGGGTCTTGGAGTTCGACAATACACCCCTGCTGCTGGGTGCTGTCAGGACACGCTATAGGGAGACTGAGGAGTTTATTATTTATATAGCCTGGTAGTACTATAAAGTCATGGGGACGAAAGCACAAAAGTACTTCAGGGCTGAAGAAAAATGTAATTCTCCGCTTGAGCCGGAAGTGCTGACGAGTCATAGGGATGGAAGGAAAGAAGCATTTCTGGGTTGAGGACAATATATAAAGGACTGATGGAGACCCAGCAGGCGAGATGGAATTGGGAGGGAGTGTGATGGAGTTTGCTGGGAGGTGGAGGAGAGTATTGTGTTTATTTATTGTGCTGTTTAATGTGGCTGGGGTGCTTTGGGGGCACTTTATCAGAAGAAGGAGGAAATTAAATTATTTCTTAGTGCTTTTAACTTGTGTCCAGTGTGCTTGTCTGTTGGGGTAAAGGTGGGCAATAGTGCTACCAAGTGGCCAGTCAGTTACAATATGAAAATTCACATCTCAAAAGTTCATAAGTAGAGGACTGTCTGTTGTATTATTTTAAAGTCAATTCTAAATGACATGGGTAACCAACGTAAAGACGCTAAAACTGGTGAAATGTGCTCAGATTTCTTTTACTAGTTAAGATTCTTGCTGCTGCATTCTGTACTAACTGTAACTGATTGGTGTCTGTCTTAGGTAGTCCTGTAAGGAGTCCATTACTGTAATCTGTTTGACTGAAAACATGAGCTTGACTAAACTTTCAACGTCTTGTAAAGTTATAACAGGCCAAAGTTTAGCTATATTCCTTATGTGGAAAAAGAAATCCTGGTAATCTGATTAATATGTGATTTAAAATTGAGGTCAGAGTCCCCACACACATAAATATATACGTTCATAACATTTATTTCTTGATGAGGGCTTTTTTTTATCTTTGACCGTACAAGATGACGGTTCTTCAGTAAACAAGGATTTTGTGTAACCCTTCTTGCTAATATATATATATATATATATATATATATATATATATATATATACAGTGCATCCGGAAAGTATTCACAGCACATCACTTTTTCCACATTTTGTTATGTTACAGCCTTTTTCCAAAATGGATTAAATTCATTTTTTTTCCTCAGAATTCTACACACAACACCCCATAATGACAATGTGAAAAAAGTTCGAGATTTTTGCAAATTTATTAAAAATAAAAAAATTGAGAAAGCACATGTCCATAAGTTTTCACAGCCTTTGCCGTGAAGCTCAAAATTGAGCTCAGGTGCATCCTGTTTCCCCTGATCATCCTTGAGATGTTTCTACAGCTTCATTGGAGTCCACCTGTGGTAAATTTAGTTGACTGGACATGATTTGGAAAGGCACACACCTGTCTATAGAAGGTCCCACAGTTGACAGTTCATGTCAGAGCACAAACCAAGCATGAAGTCAAAGGAAATGTCTGTAGACCTCCGAGACAGGATTGTCTCGAGGCACAAATCTGGGGAAGGTTACAGAAAAATTTCTGCTGCTTTGAAGGTCCCAATGAGCATAGTGGCCTCCATCATCCGTAAGTGGAAGAAGTTCGAAACCACCAGGACTCTTCCTAGAGCTGGGCGGTCATCTAAACTGAGCGATCGGGGAGAAGGGCCTTAGTCAGTGAGGTGACCAAGAACCTGATGGTCACTGTGTCAGAGCTCCAGAGGTCCTCTGTGGAGAGAGGAGAACCTTCCAGAAGGACACCATCTCTGCAGTAATCCACCAATCAGGCCTGTATGGTAGAGTGGCCAGACGGAAGCCACTCCTTAGTAAAAGGCACATGGCAGCCCGCCTGGAGTTTGCCAAAAGGCACCTGAAGGACTCTCAGACCATGAGAAAGAAAATTCTCTGGTCTGATGAGACAAAGATTTAACTTGTCACGTTTGGAGGAAACCAGGCACCGCTCATCACCAGGCCAATATCATCCCTACAGTGAAGCATGGTGGTGGCAGCATCATGCTGTGGGGATGTTTTTCAGCGGCAGGGACTGGCAGACTAGTCAGGATAAAGGGAAAGATGACTGCAGCAATGTACAGAGACATCCTGGATGAAAACCTGCTCCAGAGCGCTCTTGACCTCAGACTGGGGCGACGGTTCATCTTTCAGCAGGACAACGACCCTAAGCACACAGCCAAGATATCAAAGGAGTGGCTTCAGAACAGCTCTGTGAATGTCCTTGAGTGGCCCAGCCAGAGCCCAGACTTGAATCCGATTGAACATCTCTGGAGAGATCTTAAAATGGCTGTGCACCGACGCTTTCCATCCAACCTGATGGAGCTTGAGAGGTGCTGCAAAGAGGAATGGGCCAAACTGGCCAAGGATAGGTGTGCCAAGCTTGTGGCATCAAATTCAAAAAGACTTGAGGCTGGAATTGCTGCCAAAGGTGCATCGACAAAGTATTGAGAAAAGGCTGTGAATACTTATGGACATGGGATTTCTCAGATTTTTTATTTTTAATAAATTTGCAAAAACCTCAAGTAAACTTTTTTCACGTTGTCATTATGGGGTGTTGTGTGTAGAATTCTGAGGAAAAAAATGAATTTAATCCATTTTGGAATAAGGCTGTAACATAACAAAAGGTGGAAAAAGTGATGCGCTGTGAATACTTTCTGGATGCACTGTATATACTCGTCCCGACTGCAACTCAGAGGCCTGGAGGGTGGGGGGGGGGCCCAGCCTGATTGAGCTGAATTAACCATTTGTGAGCTTGATGATCTTTGGAGAAATTAAAAAAGAAACCTTTGGTGTATATTAATCTCTGATTTCTGGCTATTGGTTGTGGCCTGGATGTGAGGGTCCATTTTGTGACTCTGGAGTAGCTCAGGTCCTGTAAGGACGTACTCTTCAGATCCACCAAACAATCCACACAGGAGAGAAGCCATATTGCTGTACTGAATGTAGTAAACAGTTTTCACGTAGAGACCATCTTGAGTGCCACAAAAGAATTCACACAAAAGAGTAGTGTTTGGATTTGACAAATATGCACAAAGGTAGCCTTCATTAATGTAAAATTGAACTCATCCTTGCTGAAGATTATCCAGTAAGAGAACTTGACCAAATGGAGCCTTGAGAAATACTTGGGATTGGTGAGGATGCAGGCATAAACCGTAAAGAGCAGAGACTGAAGATCAGCAGTGAACACACAAGAAGGGTAAATATGATCCTTAGAACAACAACAACAACATTTATTTCTATAGCACATTTTCATACAAAAAGTAGCTCAAAGTGCTTTACATAATGAAGAAAAGAAAATAAAAGACAAAATAAGAAATTAAAATAAGGCAACATTACTTAACACAGATAAGGAGTAAGGTCCGATGGCCAGGGTGGACAGAAAAAACAAAAAAAAAAACTCCAGACGGCTGGAGAAAAAAATAAAATCTGTAGGGGTTCCAGGCCACGAGACCACCCAGTCCCCTCTGGGCATTCTACCTAACATAAATGAAATAGTCCTCTTTGTAGTTAGAGTTCTCACTGAGTCACTTGATGCTGATGGTCATACAGGCTTCTGGCTTTTGAGTAGATGGTGGTGGCGCACGCCACCACCAAAAGGACACCGGAAAAGGAAACAGAAGAGAGAGTAGAGGTTAGTACGGATTCTAGAGCCACCATGAATGGTTATTATAATGAATTGGATATACAGAGTATCAGGATTAAATTACAGTGAAGTTATGAGAAGGCCATGTTAAAATAATGTGTTTTCAGCAGTTTGTTAAAGTGCTCCACTGTATTAGCCTGGCGAATTCCTACTGGCAGGCTATTCCAGATTTTAGGTGCATAACAGCAGAAGGCCGCCTCACCACTTCTTTTAAGTTTTGCTCTTGGAATTCTAAGGAGACACTCAGTTGAGGATCTGAGGTTACGATTTGGAATATAAGGTGTCAGACATTCCGATATATAGGATGGGGCGAGAATATTTAAAGCTTTATAAACCATAAGCAAAATTTTAAAGTCAATCCTGAATGACACAGGTAACCAGTGTAGTGATATCAAAACTGGAGAAATGTGCTCGGATTTTCTTTTCCTGGTAAGGATTCTAGCAGCTGCGTTCTGCACTAGTTGCAAACAATTTATGTCTTTTTTGGGTAGTCCTGAGAGGAGTGCATTACAGTAATCTAGCCGACTGAAAACAAACGCATGAACTAATTTCTCAGCATCTTTCAGTGATATAAGAGGTCTAACTTTTGCTATGTTTCTTAAGTGAAAAAATGTTGTCCTAGTGATCTGATTAATATGCGATTTAAAATTTAGATTACAGTCAACGGTTACCCCTAAGCTTTTTACCTCCGTTTTGACTTTTAATCCTAATGCTTCCAGTTTATTTCTAATAGCCTCATTGTATCCTTTACTGCCAATTACTAAGATTTCAGTTTTTTCTTTATTTAACTTGAGAAAGTATTCATCCATTCTGAGATACAAGTTAGACATTGTGTTAGTGAATCAAGAGATTTGGGGTCATCAGGTGCTATTGATAAATACAGCTGTGTGTCATCAGCATAGCTGTTGTAGCTCACATTGTGCCCCGAGATAATCTGACCTAACGGAAGCAAGTTTCTTGAGAGTGAGGAACAAAATGCCACCAGTTAATCAGCCAGTAAACCATGTCATCTCATACAGCTTTGGGGTCTTAGAGTGGCCACAGAAAGACCTCAACAGTGTGGATGTAAAAACAAAGTTGCTCCGTGCCAACCAACTGAAATACAAAAACCAATGCATGCCAAGGCTTTACTTTCATAGGGCAGAAAGTGGAAATCACCAAACAGAAGTCGATTACAGACGCAGATCTTCAGTCATACGAGTGCCAGCATTCCTTCTCGGCTTACAGGATTGCCACATTTGTAAAATATTACACCCTGAACTGGAAAGCCAAGATCAACTTCCATCATAAAGCTTGGTTAAGCAATCCACAAAACCAAAGGAGTGCCTGCCATTACCCCAACGGTCTGCACAGAGTGAGGTGACACAATTTTGTGAAAAAACAAAAAGAAAATAATAAGGTTGACCAAGAGAAGAGAAAAAACACAACTGGAGAGACCAGAAATGCAATGGGAAATACACAGATCTGCTACTATAAGCTCAGGAGGACGAAAACCATGAACGGCTTATTAGAGGACAAATGAGATGCAGTGATGAATACTCGCTACTGGCCACTTTAGATTGTGGATCACATGCGAGGTTGTTTGCAATTTGTTTTCAAAGAAATGGAAAAAGCAACCAATGTAGATTTGGCAACAAACTGATGGAAACAGTACTGCAGGATTTAAAATACTCCTGTCCAGAAACCCCTTCATGGAAAGACACATCAAAGCAGCCCAACTGCTTTATTGGAAACTGAGCCAAAAATATGACATCCCAGTGCCAGAAAGAATCTCTGAAAATGAAGACTTTATACCAGTTGAAACTTTCAGAAAATTCACAGCCAGAAAAGGTGATGTTGTAGTTGAGAAGAAACATTCAGACAATGCCTGGATAATCACTTTATCAGTCCCACATGATATCACTGTGCCTCAAACAGAGAGCGGAAGAAGATAACAAAATATCAGGAGATCCAATGAGAGATGTGGACCTAAATGTGAAACCAGCTGAAATTGTCCCAGTGTTCATTGGATCCACAGGGCTTGTTAAAAAGATCATTTAAGCACATTTACTTCTCCTACCCTTCGTAGTTACACCCTATGAGCTCCATAAGTGGGCTCTGTTAGGAACAATGCAGGTTTGACAGAGAGCCCTAGCAGTGAACTTAAAAGAATAAAGAAAAACAGGAAACAGAGGACACCATGATGTAAGAGTGAGGTTCATGATGATAATGGAGAAATCAACCCGAGAGAAAAGTCATATTGTGAATGTGGGAAACAATTCTGTCACAAGAGTCGTCTTCAGGGCCACAAACACATTCACACAGTAGAGACGAAACACAATCTGAGATGAACCACATGTGGAATAACACCTCCGAGAATGTGCCAGTGCTGAGATCAACAGGCCTTATAAAACAAAATAAAAATTCCAGCCCCATCTGGATGTGTTACCAGTGACCATCACACCATATGAATTACAGAAGGAGTCACTATTATGGACAATGCATGTACTGCACTGAGCCCTGACAGCAAACCTAACAGAATAACAGCAGTCGCAGTGCAGACATCACTCCAGAATAACAAGCAGACTTCAGGACTCCAGAGTGACGTTCACTCCTGTCTGGAAAAGTAAGCAAACTAAACGATTGTAGAGAAATGAATCCCTAAGAGAAGCCTGATTTCTTTTAAAAATATGTCAAGCGGTTTTCACAAAGAGGTAGCCGGATATTGGAGAGAGTGTTGACAGAAGAACATTTTATTAATCAGCCCACCATATGAGGTGAGTGCAGATGTCTACCCTAAGAAGTGCATCACCCGATGACTTGTCTACTCATCAGAGTGTGTGTGAGATCACAAATGGTGCACCTCCAGGTAATCCACCACAGGGGAGTCGACAACTGAAGGCCACGGTAAGTGAGAGGACTGCAGTTTATCTTTGTAGAGTTGATTTGTTCTCAAAGAAGACAAACTTTGGGTCAGGCGCTGATTTGAAGCTCGCAGGATCAGCTGCACACGTTACACACTAAGGGACTTTTTCACGATAATAGAATTCTTTAAATCCACTGAAGTGCCTTTCAGTCAGTTCATTCTCTGGGCCATCTTTCTATTTCACTGATCACTTTTGCTGTTTTGTTCTTTTATAGTAAAGCCATCAAGAATGTTTCATCAAGTTCAAGAATAAATCCATCCATCCATCCATCCTCTTCCGCTTATCCGAGGTCGGGTCGCAGGGGCAGCAGCTTGAGCAGAGATGCCCAGACTTCCCTCTCCCCGGCCACTTCTTCTAGCTCTTCCGGGAGAATCCCAAGGCGTTCCCAGGCCAGTCGAGAGACATAGTCCCTCCAGCGTGTCCTGGGTCTTCCCCGGGGCCTCCTCCCAGTTAGACATGCCCGGAACACCTCACCAGGGAAGCGTCCAGGAGGCATCCTGATCAGATGCCCGAGCCACCTCATCTGACTCCTCTCGATGCGGAGGAGCAGCGGCTCTACTCTGAGCCCCTCCCGGATGACTGAGCTTCTCACCCTATCTTTAAGGGAGAGCCCAGACACCCTGCGGAGGAAACTCATTTCAGCCGCTTGTATTCGCAATCTCGTTCTTTCGGTCACTACCCATAGCTCATGACCATAGGTGAGGGTAGGAACATAGATCGACTGGTAAATTGAGAGCTTCGCCTTACGGCTCAGCTCCTTTTTCACCACGACAGACCGAAGAATAAAATGTTTCTGAAATGACTTTTGCAGTGAAACTCTGAACCCAAATCACAAGACTGTTAAACAATCGTCTGCTGAAAAGACATTCAAGAAAGACAACTCATGCCTGAGGTTCACAGTCTGAATATTCATACTTGTTGAGTATTCTTTTAATATTTAGTTTTTGTAACACACAGTAAGTTAAGCTGCCTGCTCTCTGAAGTTTTATTCTCAAACACAGTAAGTAATGGCGCTCAGCCTCTGAGGTCTCATTTAAATGTTATTCATGTAACACACGCTAAGAAGGTGACTTGGCCCCTGAGGTTTCCCTATAAAACATGCGCTAGTTAAACAGCTCTTAGCCTCGGAGGTCACAGCTCCACTTTCTAAGGGTTTATAGCAAAGTTTTGTAAATGATAGTAAGCTGATGCTAACTCAGATATTACAGAAATGATTCAATTCATAAAGTACAGCTAATGTAATCTTTAAACATCAATAGTAAAAACTGGAGTCTGATTATGATATCTTCAGCCTTTTTCCATCATTGGATTAGATGTATGACAAGTGTAATTTAAAGATGGTGAAATTTAACCCCAATGTGATTATATCTCCAAGATCAAAATGAATCAGCATGACGTGTTCTTCAAAGACTTGAGTTTCTGTAACATTTTAGTCACATTTTTATCACTTTATAGTTTTTCAATTTCAATTTTTAGACAATTTCAATCGACACAAAATTAGCAAAATGGCACTGAAGCCCTTGCTGAAGAAGATGAGGAGTATGGTGTGTTCCTAGCTGTTACTAATCCATGGCAGAGGCAAACCACCAATACGTCTTCCGGTCCAGAGCCTCACTGTTGCATTTCAGTCAGCTGGGCCAATAACAAGATTTAATGGTGGGCACATAACTGAACCCACAGCTAGACGAGGTATACTGGCATATCAAGGCTGTAGCCTGGTTAGAACGTGATCTAAAATGGCAAGATGTATTGGTACCACCATAACAAACATCGTCTGTGCTTAAAATGGTGTCTGGGACCGGAGGTGACCTTCATGAGATCAGCTGTCAGTTAACGTTTCATGAATGTACGTCCTGTGCCAAAGTTGCTGGCCCTGTCAGTGGGCAACTGGTGTTAAAGCAAAGCAAAATTCAACTGAAAATTAGTGTAAGACTTGCAATAGAGAGGAGTACATCAGTGAGGAGTGATTTAAAATAGGAAAGCTAGAAGGTCATTCCAAAAAGCCTGGTTATGATCAGAGACTCCAAAGTCTTACTGTCTACCACACTACTTGGTCACTTATTCCAAGTGTCTGTGCTTCTCTGTATGAAGAAAAACCTCCTAATGTTTGTGTGAAATTTACCCTTAAGGAGTCTCCAAATGTGTCCCCGTGTTGTCGATGAACTCATTTTAAAGTCACCTTCTCGATCCACTGGACTAATTCCCTTCATCATTTTAAACACTTCAGTCAGGTCTCCTCTTAATCTTCTTTTGCTTAAACTGTAAAGGCTCAGCGCTTTTAATCTTTCCTCCTAACTCATCCCCTGTAGCCCTGGAATCAGCCTCGTCGCTCTTCTCTGGACCTTCTCTAGTGCTGTTGTGTCCGTTTTGTAGCCTGGAGAACAAAACTACACACAGAACTCCAGATGAGGCCTCACCAGTGTGTTATAAGGGTTGAGCAGAACCTCCTGTGACTTGTACTCCACACATCAAGGTGCTATATAACCTGACATTCTGTTAGCCTTCTTAATGGCTTCAGAACACTGTCTGGAAGTCGATCGTTTAGTCCACTTTGACTCCTAAATCCTTCTCATAAGGTGGACTTTTGATTTTCAGACCTCCCATTGTGTATTCAGACCTCACATTTTTACTTTCTATGTGTACTTTACATTCACTGACATTGAATTTCAGCTGCCACAAATCTGCCCAAGTCTGTCTGCTGTCCAAGTCCCCTAGAACTGAATTCTTTGCCAGCTATGGTTGTGAAATGTCACTAAATTTTGAGGTCTAATTGATGTTTCTTCCCAGAGGTACAAGTGACCTGAATTTGACACAACAGCCGATGCAGCAGCACTGCAGACACAAAGGGAGCCATGAAGCAGTTTGAGGGTTCCTCCTGTTTCTGTTTGACTTTTAGCACTTTGGCCTCATTGCAGCTCATGAAATAAAAGAGTAAAGTAACAAGGACTTTGAATGGCAGTGTTGGGTGAAAGCTACATGGATAAGTGATGAGGAGAGACAATGAATATGTGGGCAAAAGAGTGATGGGCGTGACAAAGAGGAAGAGGGGGGAGGCTGAAGTGGATAAGGGAAAGAAAGATCTGAAGGGTCTAACAGGGTAAGGGGTGTAGGACTGAGCTGTATGGAGAAGGTCGATCAGACACACACTGACCTCACAGAGAAATGGGGAGAGATGAAGAGGAAGAAATAATTTTGGGTGAAGGTTGTACCAGTGCCCCAATATTCTGCAAAATCATTTGGATGAGGCCTGCAGCTACTGACTGCTGAATATTTCTTAACATAATGGGGTCCTACAAAACACTACCCTGACAACAACAGGACATCTTAATTATAACAGGCAGTTAAATGTGGCAACAACATTGAGACCACAACACAAAATACAAAATCAACACATATGTGCAAAATTCACAAATGCAAGATGAGCACAATGTAGCATTAACTGTCAATAAAATATCAATTCTGATGTGACAAAAGTTCAATCCATGACCAGATGAACCCCAGTTAAAAGTAATGTGAGAGATGGAGAAGCTTCACTGACAGAAAGCATAGTTGAACTCCTACCACCTTTTCCAAAGCAACCTGAGAATAATCCTTCCTAATGTATCTTTCACAAAGGGTTAAACAATCCCCCTCAAGACAGTGGGGCACAGGTCTCCCCCCCGGTAAGTGGTACCTTTCTGGACAAAAACATTTTTTGCTCCAAGGCAACTACTGAGGTCCTCTAGATCTTAATATCCTTCATCTCTTTGGAGATTTCTGTGTCCTTTAAGCTTCTTCCTGCCTGTCCATTTGTCCAGTCCTCAGTAGATGTACTCCTTTAAAGGCGCAGTTCCCATCTCCACTTTTCAGAAAGTCAAAACAAGGAAACAAACAATAATGAGAGACAACAACACTAATGTGGCACCACTGCAAGGTTACTGAAGTCAGTAAAACGTATTTACACGATGTCGAGTACACCAGTTCTTAGTTACACACAAGTGTGCTCACCTCCCATTACACCTCTGAAAACAAGAACAGAAGAAATCTGACAAATGAGAGGAGACCCTCAAGCTGGTTTGTTTAGCTAATAGCTAAGCTGTCCCAAAATGTCAATCTGATCCTTCTTAAAGGTTCTCAAGGATTCCATTTCAACTCCATGACTCAATCGCTTGTTCCAAATTCCCACAACTCTGTAAAGAAGTGCATTCTGTCTTCAGTCCAAATGCACATCCCCGTAATTTCCACCGGCTTCCTTGAGTATGTGTTAATCTCAATTAAGTTCAAAGAATTCTTCTCAATCTACTTTATCAATGCCTTTGAGGATTTTAAATACCTGGATGAGGTCCCTTCCCAGTCTCCTTTGCTCGAGACTAAACAGTTTTAATTTCTGGAGAATGTCAGCCACAGGGATGCACAAACCAGTGTGTTTCTTCATGCCAGTCCCAACCCCAGTTAAATGGGGAGAATTACATCAGGAAGGGAGTCTGGTGTCAAATTTTGCCACGTCAAGCTGCAGACAACAATACAGATTTCCAGATTAACAATGGCTGCCACTAGTACTGTTAGCCAACATGGTGCTGGCCGAAATCAGGCTACTGTTGTGTAAAGGAGGGGAAGAAGAAGGGGGAGACGTGTCCAGAGGAAAGAGGAGATGAGGAAGGTAAAGAGAGTGGAACTGAGGGGAGGAACTTTGAATGTTGGCCGTATGACTGATAAGGGGAAAGAGTTAGCAGATATGATGGAGAGAAGGAAGGTTGATTAATTGTACGTGCAAGAGACTAAATGGAAAGGGAGTAAGGCCAGGTGGATTGAAGGGAGATTCAATTTTTTCTATCATGGTGTGGATGGGAGGAGAAATGGAGTAGGAGTTATTCTGAAGGAACAGCATGTCAAGAGTGTTTTGGAGGTGAAAAGAGTGTCAGACAGAGTGATGATTATGAAGCTGGAAAGGTGAGGTGTGATGATGAATGTTGTTAGTGCTTATGTCCCGTAAATTGGGTGTGCGATAGATGAGAAAAAAAAATTCTGGAATGAGTTGGATGAAGTGGTAGACAGTGTACCCAAGGGACAGAAAGTGGTGATTGGAGCAGATTTCAATGGACATGTTGATGAAGGGAACAGAGGAGACGAGGAGGTGATGGGTAGGTATGGTGTCAAGGAGAGGAATGAAGAAGGTCAGATTATACTGGATTTTGCAAAAATGATGCACATGGCTGTGGTGAATACATATTTTAAGAAGAGGGAGGAACATAGGGTTACGTACAAGAGTGGAGGAGAGTGAGGGCAGAGCCAAGGATCAAGGAGGACTGCAAGGTTGAGTTTAGGAGGAGGTGAGACAGGCATTGGGTGGCAGTTAAGAGTTACCAGACAGCTGGGAAACTACAGCAGAAATAATAAGGGTGACACTAAGAAGGGTGCTTGGCGTGACATCTGGACAGAGGAAGGAGGAAAAGGAAACCTGGTGGTGGAATGGAGAAGTACAGGAGCATATACAGAGGAAGAGGATGGCAAAGAAGAAGTGGGATAGTCAGAGAGATGCAGAAAGTAGACAGGAGTACAAGTTAAGAAAAATGCCCTAATCTATACGGTGACAACTCTTAGAAACTAATAATATATATGTATTATTTTAGATCACCATTCCATATGACTACAATATGTTAGTAACACTATCATCTAGAGCTGACCTTCATCTATGATGTGTTTGAAACAGAAGCTCTTGATCTCACCTGTTGAGTGATGTCCTCTAAAACAAATGAAGTCAACAGAACCTTGTGAACCTCCACAAGCACTTGACTGGATGTCATATGTCTGGATTATTCAACATTAGTGACTGGAGATTTTTTTTGCAAATATTTTGATGTTGTTTACTGCTCTTCAGGATCAGTTCTTATTGAATTGTATTGCATCAGGATTTGTTTGGCTTTGTAAGGTGGAAGCACTTTTGGGTCATGGGGAAGCTCTCCAAAAAAAGGAGGTCATCTGCCAGTAGCGTCCTCTAGTGGGACCCTGGGGACCTCAACAGGGCTGCTTTTCAGAACTACAGCTCCCAAGCAACCCTATTGGCATCCAATCTGAGACCTTGACAGAGAAGCCCTGCCACCTATTGTTCTGTAAGATAAATTGTCTTTGGTAGATAAACTCCCCCAGTGCATCCCTTAGTCTTGGCCCCAGACTGGGATTAGAATTAGACTTCATTCAGAGTGGGATATACCTCCATCTACGCTGTCCCTCTGTTATAGTCCCCTGGCCAGATAAGGTTTTGTTCTTCGAGATGTCTGTCCATTCTTTATGGCTTCTACGATAGATAGATAGATAGATAGATAGATAGATAGATAGATAGATAGATAGATAGATAGATAGATAGATAGATAGATAGATAGATAGATAGATAGATAGATAGATAGATAGATAGATAGATAGATAGATAGATATTTCTGTTCAATACATGCCTTGTAGCCTTGGTTTCAAATGTGCCATCATTAGTGCCAGCTCCTGTGCAGTCAGTGCCATCTCCACTGTAGCCACAGTTCCAGTCTTCATTGTCCAATGTAATTCCACATCATCATTACCAAAGGCAGCCTCCTCCACACATCTCTATCCGCACTGATTCTTGTGGATCTGGATTAATGGACATGGCCACATCTTCATCATATGGAGTATCATAACCAAAGTGAGCTTAAGAAGGGTTTGGACAATGTCCTCGGTGATCACCATCATTTAACTGAGGACTCTAAGTGTCAAGTACTGCTGGATCATTTAGAGCTGCCCGCTGATTGCCAGGTAGCTAAAGGGTACCTGAATATCCCAATCCCATACACCAGTGCTAGGCAGGCTTTGGAGCAGATGTATGGTCAACCAAGACAGTTTGTTCAATGCCAATTGAAGTTAATTTTGAATATGCCAGCTCTACAGACAGATGATGCTCTAGGATTTCAGAACTTTGCTGCTGCTGCTAACATTTTGGTGGGTCTGCTTAACTCTATGGATGGTCTCTATAGATCTGAACTGCACTGGGGGTCTCATGTAGATACATTGCTGGATAAACTGCCAGTTACCTATGGAGACACATTTGGAGATCACGGACTCAACAAGCTCATTATTAGGAGTGGCAGTGCCAGAACTTCCACACTACCAGATCTAGATGAGTGGCTTGACTGGCAAACTCAAGCCATACAGATACCCTGGTGTGTGTCTGAGGCCATCAAGGGGGGACCCTATCAACGAGAGTGGAAACCTTTCAAGTTTACAAAGACCATGCAAGACATGTACAGGTCTCACAGGACATGAGTAGCACACGCCGTCTACTACAATATCTGGTGCTTCATCCACAGACACCAAAGCTTCAAACACAGCTAAGAAGCAGGACCTCTCTAAGTCATGCTGCCCACATTGACATAACCATGAACACCACCTCAGTGCCTGTGGAACATTCAGCAAACTGAGCCCCACAGACAAGAAGAAGTGGACTAAGAAACAAAACCAGTGCTGGAGGTGCAGCTGAGATCACAAGCTGGACAGCTGTCCACTGAAGATACCCTGCCCAATATGTGGTCGTCAGCATATAGTGTACTTCATGAAGTTACTTCTGCTGCAGAGAACCAGAGCATCTTCACTGTAAGCACACCTTCACCTCGATTTTAGGTCAATCAAGTCAGCCACCCAGGAAGTGTGAAGCTAAAGGTGGTCCCTGCATGAATACGGAATGAACTGAGGACATTAGACACAAATGCTGTGTTAGATGATGGAGCTGAAAGGACAAAAATACGTTCTGGTAGCTGCCAAGCATCTTGGGCTGGAAGGAGCTGAGGAGATCCTGTCACTGAGAACAGTAAGACATGATATTGTCCACCTGTCTCATCTGAGATATCTGCACAAGCAAACCATAGAGTGAGAAATTCTATCTAAAGGGCTTTCACTGCCAATGAATTGAACCCGGCTGAGCCATCTTGCCGTGCTGAAGCATTGAAACACTTAAGAGACTTTTTGTTTGAGCTTTCTGTTCAGCGTTTGATTCCACACCCGCTAATTGTGTGTTGCTGAAGTTTTCTGTCACCTTTAGTCATTAACACGTTTAGTGCACTTTTAGTTTATAACCGACACTTTAACGGTTAATAACATGTTGTTCTCGTAAATGTAAATACGCCATGATAACCCTGTTTCAGATTAGGAATGAGCAGGATATTAATATTAATCTCGGATAACACTGAAGGCCAATACGCTGTAGTTTACTTTGTACTCAGACGCTAATTTCGATATGTTTCAACTGGACAGATTTGTATTTAAACGTAAGGCATTTCACTTTCAGTAGACGAACGCCGTCCTGAGCCTCACGCAGTGCCCACATTTGGAAACTGGAGTAACAGTGCCATCTACTGGTCAACTTAACAAATAGCAGATCACAGTAAACTGAAAATGCGGTGGTTGTAATTCGTCTTCCTGCGGGTAATCTATAATGGATCAGTGTTGATATTTTAATCGATTATATTTGTATACGCAGCTCATTGGTACTTATATACTTAATGCAATTCTTTATTTATTTATTTCGTTTAGATACCACACACAAACGCACACACACGCACATATATCTATTATCTTTGCTGCAGAGTCCAAAAGGGTGTTCAAACTACGTACTCTCTGATGTGGCTGCTGGCCAATCTAACTAAAGAGCCCAGTAATGTTTAACGGTCCATCTCAACTAGAGAGTGTGAATATACCGAGGCATGTTTAGCATACGGCTGATGACGTATTCATCTAATATAAATAAGGCCATATATGGACATCCTGTATTAAGTTACTCAGAGAGATACCTGATACTTCAAGTCCGGAGTGACCTTGAGGGCCTGCAAACTTGAATAAACTCATCCTACTTATAGCAGTTAAACAAAAAAAAAATATAACTGAAAATGATAATAGACAAAAAAAACAAAACATTAAGGTTTTCCGCCACAGCCGCCACTACCTGCTGTGAAAACATCAGTCATATTCTTGCTAATGCTTCCCATCTTTGAAGGCAACTTCACTTGCACCCTATTAGTAATTAGCGGCCAGACGTAATTTTATTTGAAATGCTTTATTTTAACACTTTTTGTGAAAATAATAATAATAATTAATAATAATAAAAGTCACAATCAGGAATTGAACTTTGCACAAGTACCATGTCTATCTTTCGTACCACGGAGCCATCAAAGCCAAACTGACCAATCAGATTGCTCAGAGGGACCACACGCTCAGAGACAGACAGACAGACGGACGTGTTTTATTAAACAGTCCATAGATGTTGTATATTAAGGAAAGGAGACACAAAAAGGTCGGCCTGATGGCGGCACACACATTCAAGTAAAGAGTACACGAGAGAACCGCATCACATGCGGCAAATCACATGACTGAAAAGCATGCGGTCGCGCCAGTAGAGTCACATGACACGCCTGCTCTCCTCTTCCCAAGGATACGCAGTCTCTCTGAGCAGTATAGAACTTCTTACTATAATGCGGTGAGGCGGCAGCGTGGTTTCAGTAACAGTCGCCCTGGATGAACGTTTAAAGAGCCATTGATTTCTATACATTAACTAGCTCATATCGTAACCCCCAAAACCATATAGTGTCCGACCTTGCCGTTTTAACGCATAGACGACATCCATAGCAGTGACGGTTTTCCTTTTTGCGTGTTTTGTGTAAGTAACGGCATCTCGACTCACACTCTCCAGAAAAACCTTAAGCACTCCGCGAGTTTCTTCGTATATCAGGCCAGAAATTCTTTTTACTCCACCTCGACGAGCTAAGCGGCGAATGGCAGGCTTTGTTATACCCTGGATATTGTCACGAAGAACTTTACCATGGCGCTTAGCACCACCTTTGCCAAGGCCCTTTCCTCCTTTTCCGCGACCGGACATTACCACTCACTATTCGTTAGCTTTCAAACACAAAATAAACACCAACAGACTGCCGTAGACTACTTTTCGAACAAACCGAAGCTAAGTACTGTAAAGGTATTGACCGGACCTATTAGGAAACACGCACTTCTAAAATGGGCGCTCAGATTCAAACCGCGAGCTCACTCGGCTTTACTTTTCTCCTGATTGACAGCAGATGCACGTAAAACCGAAACTGAACCTGGTGAAACAAGATTTCCGTATTCAAAATTTAAATAATACTCTTTCTGTCTTCTTAAAAACTATATTTGATGTGACCTTTTTTAATTCTAAATGGATTTTTTTTTTGTTTTTTTTAGAAATTTCAATAGTAACTTATAATTGTTTTGTGTTATGTATGTAAGCAATTTTTTGCATTTTGTCAGGTGTTTTTTCCTTTACAATTAGCAAGTATAATTCAGTACTCTGTTAATTTTCATTTCTTCTTTTGGGCTAGTTAAGGGCAGCCAGGTTGAGTTTGTAGATAAGGCGTTGGAATTTTAAAATATTATTTTTTAAATCTCTGTTATTGATACACTTGTTACCCAAAAGCAGGTCACTTCAGTCAGGACCCTTGTTGGATGAATGAGGTGGAGAGACAGATGTTGAATTGAAAAGCTCAATCCTAATGGATATGTTTCACATTTATGCCCTATGCTAGTTTTTCTGGAAGTATTTAAAATATTTTAGCAAAATATAAATGCATTTTGCATGTTGTGAAACCACAAGGGGATAAGTGGTATTTGGATTCTGTGACCCGAGTAAAGTGAGGTTTTCTTTTCTCATGGTTGTTTTTGATATTATTTATTGTACATCATTGACGCCTGTTCTCTCATAACATTTTCTTGTACCTCCATTCTCCTTGAAAACATGATTACTTCATATTTATTCTGCACCACACTCCAGTCCAGTTGGTGGCAGTAATGCACCATAGGTGGGGCTGCTAACTGCCATAAAAAGACAAAGAAGAAGAAGAAGAAGTTGGTTTCATCACAGCTTGGCTGTGTTGCACACGGTGTACTTTTCATTTTCTGAGTATTTTTTGTAATATGTGCACTTTGTTTGGCTCTTTCAAAAAAATCTAATACTTTTATTAAAAATACTAATGCAGTGTAATCCGTTTAGATGTATTGTTATGTATATAAAGTACAAAGACTCTCTGATGTGTACTCATCATTGCCATGCCAAATCTCTCACTGTAGGCTTTGTAAATTAACCACACAGAATGTATAATGTGAAAACTATGCACTGTTTGGGAAATGTAATCATACAATTTGAGCATGCATCTGTAACTGCTTAAGAAACGGAACTGAAGATGAAAAGTAAAATAATAAGCAGAATGTACAACCCCAAGTCCAATGAAGTTGGGACGTTGTGTAAATAAAAACAGAATACAATGATTTGCAAATCCTTTCCAACCTATACTCAATTGAATACACTACAAAGACAAGATATTGAATGTTCAAACTGATAAACTTTATTGTTGTTTTGCAAATCTTCACTCCTTTTGAATTTGATGGCCTGCAACACGTTCCAAAAAAGCCTGGACAGGGGCCTGTTTACCACTGTGTTGTATCACCTTTCCTTTTAACAACACTCAATAAGTGTTTGGGAACTGAGGACACTAATTGTTGAAGCTGTGCAGGTGGAATTCTTTCTCATTCTTGCTTGATGTACAACTTCAGCTGCTCAACAGTCCAGGGTCTCCGTTGTCGTATTTTGCTCTTCATAATGCGCCACACATTTTCAATGGGAGACAGGTGTGGACTGCAGGCAGGCCAGTCTCGTACCCGCACTCTTTTACTACGAAGACACGCTGTTGTAACACATGCAGAATGTGGCTTCACATTGTCCTGCTGAAATAAGCAGGGACGTCCCTGAAAAAGACGTCGCTTGGATGGCAACATATGTTGCTCCACAACCTGTATGTACCTTTCAGCATTGATGTGCCTTTACAGATGTGCAAGTTACCCATGACATGGGCACTAACACACCCCCATACCATCACAGATGCTGGCTTTTGAACTTTGCATTGATAACAATCTGGATGGTCCTTTTCCTCTTTGGCCTGGAGGACACGACGTCCATGATTTCCAAAAACAATTTGAAATGTGAACTCGTCAGACCACAGCACACTTTTCCACTTTGCGTCAGTCCATCTCAGATGAACTCGGGCCCAGATAAGCCGGCGGCGTTTCTGAGTGTTGCTGATATATGGCTTTCGCTTTTCATGATAGAGTTTTAACTTACACTTGTAGATGTAGCGACGAACTGTGTTAACTGACAATGGTTTTCTGAAGTATTCCTGAGCCCATGTGGTAATATCCTTTACAGAATGATGTCGGTTTTTAATGCAGTGCCGCCTGAGGGATCGAAGGTCACGGGCATCCAGTGTTGGTATTCGGCCTTACGTGCAGAGATTTCTCCTAATATTGATTTTTCTAATATTTTGATGATATTATGGACAGTAGATGATGAAATCCCTAGATTCCTTGCAATTGTATGTTGAGAAACGTTGTTCTTAAACTGCTGGACTATTTGCCCACACAGTTGTTCACAAAGTGGTGAACCTCGCCCCATCCTTGCTTGTGAACGACTGAGCCTTTTGGGGATGCTCCTTTTATACCCAATCATGACAAACACCTGTTTCCAATTCACCTGTTCACCTGTGGAATGTTCACAACTGGTGTTTTTTGAACATTCCTTAACTTTCCCAGTCTTTTGCTGCCCCTGTCCCAGCTTTTTTGGAACATGTTGCAGGCATCAAATTCAAAAGGTGTGAAGATTTGCAAAACAACTATAAAGTTTATCTGTTTGAACATTCGATACCTTGTCTTCGTAGTGTATTCAATTGAATATAGGTTGAAAAGGATTTGAAAATCATTGTATTCTGTTTTTATTTACGTTTTACACAACGTCCCAACTTCATTGGAATTGGGGTTGTAATTTGAAGAAAGAAGGGGAATGGTGGTATCATAACACTAGCTATGACACCCACTGTGAGCAGAAAAATAAGCAAGAATCGTAGCCTAACCTTAATTAAATAATACCAAGAATCTGTGGTAAAATTAAATTTTTCCAGTTTACTTTTGTTTGTTACAACGATGCCTCAGGAACATGACAAATATGCGTTCCACCCATTAGCTCGATTGTAAAACACAAGAGCAGGCTAAGTATCTATCTATCTATCTATCTATCTATCTATCTATTTAGTTTTTTGAATTTTTTAAAAAATATGCTTCACTTCAAAAATCATTGTCATGTTACAAATTAAAATATACCATTACAGTGAAGAGGTAACTTCAATTTGAAAAATACTGAACATATCCTAACTTATAAAAACATGAATGATTCAAAACTGTAATGTACAATTACTTCCCAAAAAGTTCTTGTGCAAAGTATATAAGACATCTGTATGAATTAATAAATGTTCCTAAATTCTTCACACTTGTGGCATATTTATAAATCATAAATCACCCATATCATGTTAAATTTGTGCATGTAAAAAAGTGCCCTCAAATATCTCTATGTGGAAGAAAATACAGAAAGAGAAAGAAATGGTCCCCGTTCGGGGTAAGAAAAGAAATCCCTGCAATGTAAATAATTCTCCGATTGTCTTTATAGATTTTGGATGGAGGGTGTTGAGAACACAAATATTAGCTGATTAATATTAGCAAATAGTAATTATTATTAATATTAACAGATGTTAGCTACCTCAGATTATTGATCACTTGTGAGAGCCAAAGGGCAAGTAAGTGCTTTCCAGGAGAATTTGGAGGTCTGCACAGTCCCCCCCCAAGCAGATTAACTTCAATTGTCAGCCGCTATCCACACTGCAGATATTTAAAAACGCACAAACAGAGTAAACTGCCTTAGATTTTTCACGAAGTGTGCAAGTGAAGTAACCAGTTACAGGCCTTTTAAATGTATGCTTTTAAATCTCGCTCTGAACTTTTATCACCGAACAGTAATGTCTCTTTATTTCGTGCGTCCGAATTTTATGAACCAAGACAGACAAACAGGTTCCACCGAGACTTGAACTCCGATCGCTGGATTCAAAGTCCAGAGTGCTAACCATTACACCATGGAACCGTCTTAAGCACTTTTCTACAGTAAATACGGTAATGGCGAAGCACTGTAAAGTGTTTATTTACATTTTAGGTGCTAGTTTGACATACTAAAAACTGTTCAGTTCTTTTTTAATAATGTAAATATACTTGTAATACTTCTGTGCCCTCGGAATCTTTACCCGATGCATACACTGCATTTTTGCGTCTCATATTTGGGACGACCTTCACACATTTATTTTTATTTACCTCTGGTGAGAATTTCCGCAGTTCCTACCTGTGACATCTCACCTTCCCTCATAGTTGAGCTCACTTGAAGTTTTCTGAGTGTCTTAGGAGACTCTTTGGATGGCAGTACCTGTTCATTTGCTATGTTGCTCAAAAAGCAATTATAGATGTTCTAAAAAAATCGTAAAAAATAAGAAGCAAACGAAACATATTGTAGAATACCTGTGTCCGGATATAAGAGGGACTAACTGTTTGAGAGGCCAAGTCCAAAATGATGGGATTCCTGGAGAAGCGGACTTGAAATCCTCGCTAGTGAGCGGAAATTGAGAGGGGCGTGTCACCGCTGCTGAAGCCCATCCCCCTGGCTGCGTGGCTCTAATGTGTACCCGAGTATTAGGTCGGCTCACGGAGGGGAGGAACAGGGAGACAGACACGTTACCTGTGACCCCGGGTACGCGAGAATTTAGCCCTACCTCTGTAATACACCTTTTACTGTCAGATGCGTCCGATTGAAAACCGCATGGGGGGTGGCGTGATGATTTCGCGCTGTCCACGGCCGTTTTCCGAGAGCTGAACAGGGGAAACAAGGCTTAAAGATCAGGGGCTATAGGTCTAGCTTCTGTGAACATGTTGGGGGACGTCTCTCGAAGATTAGGAGCAACACGCTTGAGATCGGAGGCTAAAGCCCTGGAACACCCCTGCCTAACGACGCCACTGGGCAGGCGGTGTTTATGTGTGGGCAAATGAGATAAGCAGCTGGGAGCGCCCATCGGAGTGTAAAGCGGCAAATTCCATTCCATTCCAATCCCGTTACAATATTAAACGTGTCGAATTTCTCTAGATAAAACGCGACAACAAAAATTATTTCTTTTGGGCCCATTTTTTATACATTATTGTAGAGAATCGAGATAGAAAGACTATAAGACCCATAACGAATGGGAGTTAAGCCAAATAATGGGCGCATTTTTTCCACAACAAATGATGTACAATAGTCTTCTTGCAGAAATAAACTACGCTGTAAAAGCCATGTAAACCGCTTCGTAAAAATAACAGTCACTTCTCTAGACGGGCTATTGCACTCTCACAGTGTTACAGATCGTGTGGTGTCCCTTTCCACGTCTCTCCGTTATCATTTACATCGCCGTGTTTATACTGTCCTGACAATCTCCACCAGCGTTCTCGAGCCTTCTCGGACTTGAAAGGTATAACGAGAAATGTCCTGGGGTTCCAGGAACGTAGAACTCAGGACACCTGTGAATACCCTGCTATCGATCGCCTCTCCATCCCCGTCTCTAGGGTGACAATGCTGGTTACTACAGTGTGTATGTTTTGTACATTGGATAAGGCCGGTTTTATTTTACTTCGTTGTCTCACTAGAAGGTACTACTTAGAAAGGAACTATCTATCTAATGTGAAATTCTCCCCTGGGAAACCCTTACTGAGTGCAGATAGACGTGTGGGTATACAATGACCAGGGTGAGGTCCCGCCTTGTACCCAGCAGCATAGACTCGTCTAGAAAACGATTGACAATGTGCTCCATTGCAAGGAGCTTTAAAAGGAAAACATTATTTCAGTATGTTATTGGCACAACAACTTTGCAAAATAAGCAATGTTACATAACAGGAAGATACAATTGATGCTTTGAACAGAATAATAAAAGGTTAAAAAGAAATTTTTAGCAGAGGATGGTTTCGATCCATCGACCTCTGGGTTATGGGCCCAGCACGCTTCTGCTGCGCCACTCTGCTCGATATTACTGTCCACTTGTAAATTAAATAAATAAATAATCAACATGTCGGTAGAGGGCGATGTTTTCAAATCTAGTTTATTTTTATTTAAATAAAATAAAAGTAAACCAAATGATCACTTAACGGTGCCATAAAATGATTTTAATAGGTCTCAAATGTTCAAAACTATAACTAAATCACAAAAGACACCAGAGTATAAAAATAACAAGGCAAAAGAAAAGCAATACATTTATTATTCAATTGAAATATTGTGTATCATACAATAGTTAAAATCTTTTTTTTTTTTTTTTTTTTTTTTTTAAGTCATAATTGTTTTCTGGGTGGCGCAGCTTCCCGGGTCCTCCCTGCGTGGAGTTTGCATGTTCTCCCCGTGTCTGCGTGGGTTTCCTCCCACAGTCCAAAGACATGTGAGTTAGGTGCATTGGCGATTCTAAATTGTCCCTAGTGTGTGTGTGTGTGTGTGTGTGCGCGCCCTTGTTTCCTGCCTTGTGCCCAGTGTTGGCTGGGATTGGCTCCAGCAGACCCCCGTCACCCTGTAGTTAGAATATAGCGGGTTGGATAATGGATGGATGGATAATTGTTGCCGAACATAGTCGGTGGCTATGTGCATCGTGCTTTACCCAATTACATCCATTCGTCCTTCCATCTTTCAAACCTGCTTATCCAGTCATCTGGAAAATACATTTTGTTTGGAAAAGTACAATTGTGAAGTTTTAGAATTTATACTTAGGAAACAAAATAGTGCACAGTAACATGCCTTTGCCTCACTGAATAAACCTTACAATAATTCAGAGCTCTGCAAATTATTGCAACAACAACATCATAAATGTATTCAAATGTCAGTAGCTGGACATCCCTCAGTTACGCTTGTCTGCTCTTTAGATAGATAGATAGATAGATAGATAGATAGATAGATAGATAGATAGATAGATAGATAGATAGATAGATAGATAGATAGATAGATAGATAGATCTTTATTTGTCCCCAAGCGGAAATTTGGCTTTCTATAAAAGCTCTTTAAATGAATAAATACATAAATAGACAGATAAATACAAATATACACACATATACCAGAATGACTAAAAAGGAAGAAGAAAGAAAACGCCTCAGTGTTAGTGTGTCATGGAGAGAATGTGCAGCATTGTTCATAATGCCACTCAGTTTTGTTTTACCTCTCTCCTTTGCTGCTACCTCCATGGTCCAGAATGCATCCTATAACTGAGCCTGCCCTTTTAGTTAGCTTGTACATTCAGTGGCCTCTCTTGAAGTGATCTTACCAGCCCAACGCACACCATACTGGTTATCAAAGAGTCACAGAAGATGTGATGGATGTCACTATTGAGTCTCCCAAGTAAAAAAGAGCATGCTGTGCCCTTCCTTATATAGTTCCTCTGTGTTCTGAGACCAGTCCACCCTGTTATTGATGTGGCCCCCCAAGTACTTGTAGAACCTCGTTATCTTTATATCCACTACCTGCTTAGTGACCAGACATAGAGGCTATTTGGTGTGTCAAAAGTCAATAAGCAATTCCTTGGTTTTGCTGATTTCTGAGATGCAGACAATTCTCTTTGCACCAAGAAACAAAGTTGTTTACCTGACTCCTCTCCTCTGTCTCATCCCCCTTATCATTATATACCCCATAATTGCTGAATCATCTGAGACATTCCGCAAGTAACATGACCTGATCCTATATTTATAGTATGAGGTGTACAGAGTGAAGAAAAGAGCAGGCAGGACTGTTCCTTATGGTGTCCCAGTGTTGTTCACATCCACGTCAGAGGTGTGGTCCTTAAGTCTCACAAACTGAGGTCTGTCTGACAGTTGGTCCCGTTATCCGGGACACCACAGGCTCATCTACCTGCAGAATCTCTTCTCTTACTGTTGAACATGCACATACTGTAGTTATCCTCTTTGCCTATACTTTATCGCAAGCCTTTCTTAATTGAGCCTTCTGAATCTACAGTATATGAACGACTACGTGCTACAGTCATTTTATTTAACTTTTTTTGGAACTTGTTGTGTCACCAAATAATTTTTTCTGAGGATTGGCGAACCATTAAAAGGTTACTTTGCTAAATATCTTCCAGTCAATAGCTTGCTTTAACGAACGACATTAAGTAAAGCGCCCCTCTGTTACTATGCCAAACTGAGTTCGCGCGTCAATCTATCTAGATATTTATCTTTGTTTATGACTGAGACTTGTTACAATTAACGTATTTATCAGATATACGTAAGTAGAAATCATTTTACCGACTATTAACTGGTCAATAGCAATTTTATTTAAAACGTAACGCAGGTTCCAGCAAGATTCGAATTTAGATCGCTGGATTCAGAGTGCTAACCATTACACCTTAATTTCTATACCATCGTACTACTAAAATGCCCGCGGTGTTTAGGCATTCACTTTATTAAAATAGGTAAAAAGTATTTTGTTTTGGTAAGTACTCGTTTGTTTTCTTATATAATTGCGTTGTTTAAAGACTAAAGCCGGGACGCGGATAAAAATCTGTCATTTTGAATTGTGCATATTACCCAGAAAATGAATACATTCTGTACTTTTAATAGCAATGTGTGCGATCACAAAACACTTTCCAGAGAAAACAATATTTCAAATGTATAGGGTTTTAAAATTAACGTATACCAATGGATCTACGTAAATAGCATGTGAAGAATACAATGCTGAGATATGCTAATGTTCAAAAACAGAGTTAGCAGAGGATGGTTTCGATCCATCGACCTCTGGGTTATGGGCCCAGCACGCTCCCGCTGCGCCACTCTGCTTTTTAAGAATTTAAATTTGCAGTGATGTAAAAAAAACTATACAAGCATCCAACTGCAGTCAGGGCATGTTTCAGTTCTTAATATATCAGCGCACCTCAGACACTATGAAGCCCGTACGTTCCCGTCGCCTTCTAGAGACACACTCCTCATGCGCTCGTGTGTCGTCCTCCCCGTTTTCAGATGGAATCGGGAGCTTCGAGGCCTGTGTAATGCACGCTTCAAAAACTTGCAACATGTATTTTCACATCTGGACCTCTTACAGCAAGTCACTACCACAGAATGAGTTTGTCTGTTAATTTTTGTATATGGAGAATGTAAGAAAATAAATGCATAATAAGAACGCCACAATGTCATCACATTTCAATATAATAAAACACAAGAACAACGTATCAAACATTACTTTTATTTAAGGTGGCATAGTGCAAAACGGCATAAGGTATAGTTTCGCTATTGTCTCGACTACTACAAATACAATAGACCATTATGAATTGTATTAATAGACAATTTCCTTAATATGAATCAAATAAACCATATAATTTGAGTAAACAGTGCATGCCGGTCTTCAGAAGTTCTTTCGAATATTCACTTGGCATTACTACTGTGAACTGTGCCATTACTGACCTCATTATTTTCTTGTTTTTATATTAATGCAATACTTTACGTTAAGTCTCCCGATGAGGTTTTATTGATAAACTGTATTGCTTTACTTTTTATACCTCCGACAATTTAGTAACCAGACTCATTTGAGAACAATATTGACATCTAGTGGATTTTTTGTTTAAGTTACTAATGGCTTTTACTTTATAATTTCACACACATTCATACTCATATCCATGTATGTATACTTCTTTATATACCATCCAATAAATAAGCTATAATTTCCTTCTGAGCTGCAGTGTGAAATACTCTGAATTCTTTTGCCTGTGTTCTGACCGACACTCCAGAGTGAACACTACATGTCCTGAACTCCTCATAGACACACAGTCGCCTTTTGCTATGTGCATACTCATACCAGAAGATTTCATACCATACTGATGGCTCTGCTGTTATACTGGCCCCTCGGCGCATCTTTGTGTAATTATTTGCTACAAGCCACAGCAGAACAAATCCACTGTTGAAACAGAATTGGAGAGACAAAAGAATTAACATATGCAGCCTGAAGCTAAGAGGCTTGAATAAATTATTGATAGGTGAAGTCACTGTGGAATATGTAAAACTCTACTCGTGACAGTTGCTGTGAGCAGACAAGTGAACAGGAAACTTATCCTCACCTCAAGAAAATGGTACTGAGAATCTATAATAAAATGCGTCACTTCCAGGTTCCTTTTGTTGTCACAACATGACCAAAAATATGGAAGTCTATCCCTCCTCAGGAAGAACAGGCACTGTGTTTCTTCACAGATGATGTTAGAGGACTTTTGTTGACTATACACTAATGCAAAACTGCCGAGCGCAGAGCAGATTACACCCGGTGTCCTCCCAGAGGAGAAACCCCTTTCTCAGATTAAACAGAATGGGCTCAAGGCTCACCCTGCTGGTCCCTCTAAGGAAAATATTTCTGCTCTCTTAGCCTTAAAACATTTTCCAGCCCCAAAACCAGAAGTTTTCTAAAATTTGTTAAGACATTAATTGCTAAATTATGTGCAACAAGAACTAGAACAGATATTATGACTGTGACCTCCATTCCTGCTGTTGTGAATATTTCTCTGATGGCTCCTACATTGCTACATACACCAGATAATTTCAGATCGATCATCTATATGGAATGCTAATGGTATCCATCCATCCATCCATCCTCTTCCGCTTATCCGAGGTCGGGTCGCGGGGGCAGCAGCTTGAGCAGAGATGCCCAGACTTCCCTCTCCCCGGCCACTTCTTCTAGCTCTTCCAGGAGAATCCCAAGGTGTTCCCAGGCCAGCCGAGAGACATAGTCCCTACAGCGTGTCCTGGGTCTTCCCCGGGGCCTCCTCCCGGTTAGACGTGCCCGGAACACCTCACCAGGGAGGCATCCTGATCAGATGCCCAAGCCACCTCATCTGACTCCTCTCGATGCGGAGGAGCAGCGGCTCTACTCTGAGCCCCTCCTGGATGACTGAGCTTCTCACCCTATCTTTAAGGGAGAGCCCAGACACCCTGTAGAGAAAACTCATTTCAGCCGCTTGTATTCGCGATCTCGTTCTTTCGGTCACTACCCATAGCTCATGACCATAGGTGAGGGTAGGAACATAGATCGACTGGTAGATTGAGAGCTTTGCCTTGTGCGCAGAAAACATCCCCACCTATCACTGGTACACTACACTGCTTTTCACAGCATAATTATATGAAGCTAATAATTAGAACACGGCTTATCAATGCGTCTATACTATATTCTTGTCTAGTTGATGCTTATTAATAATTATATGTGAAAAAGTATTGCTGTTTCTCTATATATGAACAAATCTATGCAAAATGTATCTTACTTTTTCTCTATACGTCATTTTAATTTTCTATTTAAATAGGTTAACATATTCAGATAAGTTGGAGGGTGCAAATTAAGGCACCGTCCCACCCCAAGCAGCACGAATACTAGCTACGCCACTGCCTGAAACATCCATTAAATTCCCAGGACACCTTGGCACAATATCTCTGAAAAGGATGTTTAATGACTACATCCCTCAATCCGGGGATGTGCCCAATCCAGCAAGCATCGGACACGAGACAGAAACACAATCCCTGGACGGGGCATCAATTCATCAGAAGGTGAACACAATTACACTCACACACTAGCGTCATTTTAGCAGCACCAAATCCCCAAACCTTCATGTATTTGGGAGGAACCCGGAGCCCACTGTGAAAACCCAGCAGGAAAACACGCAAACTCCAGGCAGGGAACACCAGCGACGTGACTCTCTGCGAGGCAGCAGCGCTACCGCTCTTTTACCGTGCCGCCCCCACATGTGTAATTATTAACAGTATTCATTGTTTAAATGAACTTAATGACTTATCTGTAAAATGTAATATAAATACTTTAATGTATTTCATCCTGAAAGTGATATCCAGTGTAAACCTAAGGATTCTAAATGTGCAGAGAGCTGAAATATCATAAATGTAATGTGTTCTGTGTGGCGATTGCTGCTGTCCCTGCTGGAGGAAGCCCCAGAAGCTCATAGCGATTAACAACTGGGTCGGTTTTAAGATGACGTTTATGACGGTCTAGGGTGGCACGGTGGCGCAGTGAGTAGCGCTGCTGCCTCGCAGTTGGGAGACCTGGGGACCTGGGTTTGCTTCCCGGGTCCTCCCTGCGTGGAGTTTGCATGTTCTCCCCGTGTCTGCGTGGGTTTCCTCCGGGCGCTCCGGTTTCCTCCCACAGTCCAAAGACATGCAGGTTAGGTGGATTGGCGATTCTAAATTGGCCCGTGGGTGTGTTTGTGTGTGTCCTGCGGTGGGTTGGTACCCTGCCCGGGATTGTGCCATGTGTTGGCTGGGATTGGCTCCAGCAGACCCCCGTGACCCTGTGTTCGGATTCAGCGGGTTGGAAAATGGGTGGGTGGGTGGTGGAGTCAAGTCAGTAAAACAAGAAGAGTCATCATTTAAAATCCAAGTCTCAGTGATGAAGAAGAAATCCAGATTATTTGAGCTAATAAAGTCTTGCAGAATAAAAGTTTTATTAGACACTGATCTCACGTTCAAGAGAGCAGCCCTGATAGATGAAGAGCTCGCTGCAGGATGAGCACGGGTGAGCGTGTGAAGATTAGCAGTGTTTACTACTCGATTGCAGGCCGAGGAAAAGTGATGCTGTCTTGAAATGGAGAAATTAAATCCGGTGTCCAGCGCCCATGAACCAGTGGTGGAGTCCTGAGCAGGAGAAGATGGGTCATAAACAACTCGCAGGCATCGGGAAACAAAGCTCTGGGACTTGAGTCGCCGTTGTTTAACAGCAATCCCGGCTCTTTTCCCACGACGGCGGCGGGTGCGTTTGCGTCTCCGAGGGGCAAATAATTAAGACACAACTGCCACTCTTAATAAAACAGCCTCTGGGGTGCTGGAAAGGTGGGGTGTTTTTATGTGGGTTGGGTTTTTAGTGTGGTGTGTTTTTTTGCTGTTTCTTTTGTCCTGACTTCATTTTGTTTTTCGGCTTGCTGAAGTAAGGAAAGTGAATAAAACCATTGATTAGTTTTCTTTTATTTGATAAGGTGTGTGTGCTGTTTACTATAATATCTAAACATTTCTCTTCGCAATATTTCCAAATATTTATTTTTACCTGCTTCAAATTAATTAAATGTCAGCATCAACTAGAATATATTACTTCCCAAATTTTATACATACATACAAACACAAGGCTGTGAACTATTATTTATTCATTCTTATTGTGCTTTCATTTTTATTGTACCCCTCTTGATTATCTTTGCGGCCGTCTGAGACCATGGTAAAGGTGCTCTATAAGTAAGTGAAATGCGTTATTATTTGTTATAATTATGATTCAATAGAATTTGCAGGCAGTTTGTTTAATTGTGATTTTAACTATGCTTGTTGTCCATGTGTTCCTTAACAAATAAATCATTCATTAAACAGTTTTTGTTTAATCAAAAAATAAAAATAACTAAATCTGCAAAGTAGAATTCAAAGCACCGTTCGTCGAAGAGAAAGTTTAAAAAATATATATTTTAGAGATACTGTATATTCTTCCATTCAGCGATGTGCCATGAGCTGGATTCGAACAGAAATCTCTATGGTAATTCTTGGTAGGCCGTCTCTCAAGAATCGCAGCTACACCTCCACCAATCCGCGATACCCTTGGCGCGCGCGTAATCTACAGGAAATGTGACGTCATCAATAGTGAGGAAAACAAAACTGGAGAGCGCGTGGGTTTCGTGTATTTTACTTGTGAGAACTAAACTGGAGAAGTAAAACGAGACGGTTGAGTGAGCAGACTTTTAAAAAAGCATCATGTCACCCAGAGGCAGAAGGTAAGTGGTTCGAGTTTGGAGTCTTGACTTTTCTGATGTGAATTTTGTTTCAATCTTTCAACTTCACTCCGAGTTACTGCACGCTACGCTACGGAGTGTTACAGATTGTTCTCGACTGCATTTCTGTGTGTCCTTCGGTACTCGCCATTCATTGTTTTCTGTATGCGGCTCGCGTCGCTTCGTGTTGTCGAGACTTGATTCTACTTTAAACCACCGAGGAACTTCGCCATCCTTAGCCGTATCTTCTGTCTGTGTTCCGTGGGATCCAAGAATTCTTTGAGCTTGAGGAGAAGGCAATTTCATAGTCAAAGTACGCTTTTTTTAAAGAGATGTGAGTAAAACGCCCACCGCAACACACGGTTAAATTAAACATAACTCGTGAGAGCAGTGCAGCAGTACAGCCATTGTGTCCTAAAACTCCATCAGATAAGAGAAAGCGCACACACAACCTCCTCCTCCGATCAGTATCTGAGAGCAAATATGGCCAAAAAAAGCCGTTTGGGGTACCACGATTTAAGGTGGGACTGAAAATGAGAACAATTAGCCAACTTAAACCTCCTTGTGTTTCCGTTTAAAACGGCACTAATACTCAACCGATTACCTGGCAAGCGGTTTTACGATAAATTATTTTTTAATAAATCCCGCAAACACCCGAACATCTCTTCAGAGAGACAATTACATTTTATTCCTATGAAGTTTAGACCTCATTTTCCATTGAGTTACAAGCTCGGGTGTATTTGAATTCTTCCAACTGAATGAGTATTTGTGCGAGACATGTAGTGTAGGATCGTTTACTTTTTATTAAAAAAAAAAAAATCTACACGTTCCAAGAATACATAACATGACAATTGATATAACCAATATAAGGCATACGGTTCTTAGGTTTTAATACACAGGATAAAACTGGAAAAAGTTACACACAGAAAATTGAATATCAAACTTAGATTAAGTTAAGAATTCTTATCAGAGCAGTTGATTTAGTAAATGGTTTCTTTTTGTTGAGATTACAAACCTATGGGTGTAGTTGAGTTGATTTAATAATAGATTGGTTCATACCCACTTTATTCTGCATATGATGGTATCCATCTCTTACATGTGCTAGTATTGGGTAGGATGCAGATTCAAATCTCTTTACTGCATGAAGGACCCATAAGCAAGGCCCTTAACCTGAAAGTTTTTTCAGGATCTCTTGCTGTACAATGGCCGACCCCGCACTCTGTCCTATAAAGGTTATGTGAAAAGACAATATCACCTCGGGGATTAATACAGTATACCAAATCTTAAAAAAATACATATACACAGTATATCTTGTATTGTAGTTACAGAGTTATTAACTAAGTTAATGGCTATATTATCAACATGTAATTGTATATAGCAGCTTTGAAAAGTGAACTTATTACAATTATTTAATTACAATACAATACAGTTTATTTTTGTATAGCCCAGAATCACACAGGAAGTGTCTCAATGGGCTTTAACAGGTCCTGCCTCTTGACAGCCCCCCAGCCTTGACTCTCTAAGAAGACGAGGAAAAACTCCCAAAAAAACAAAATCCTTGTAGGGAAAAAATAGAAGAAACCTCAGGAAAGGCAGTTCAAAGAGAGACCCCTTTCCAGGTAGGTTGAGCGTGCAGTGGGTGTCAAAAGAAGGGGGTCAATACAATACACAGAACAGAACAAATCCTCAATAAAAAATGAAACTTTTTTTAGAAGTACGGAGCAGAATTTAACAGTAGATGATATCACATAATAAAATTTGGATAATTTTAGACTCCTGGAGACCTCATCCATCAAGCTGCCTCCCCCATTTGACCATTCCACAGCTGAGACAGTGTTGGGCCAGCCAATCCAATGAAAGGACCCCTCTTTCCCACAATTCCTGCCATCCTTCATCAGGAATGACTTTACCTTAGGCAGGCAAAACAACTTGGTGGGTGGGCCGTGGCACCAAGTGCCACATTTGAGTACCGAGAAGAGAAACAGAATAGGTGAGGGTTAGTATCCGATTCTAACTATCATGTTACTTATGTTTTAGTGCTAATGACTAACAACAGAGATGCAGTCTGTACAGTTAATCAGCAGCTCTAGTCAGGATATGCTAAACTGAAGTAGTGAGTCTTCAGCCGGGATTTAAAAGCTGTGACCGAAGGGGCATCTCTTATAGTAGCAGGCAGACCATTCCACAGTCTAGGGGCCCTGTAACTAAAAGCTCGACCTCCCATTGTTATTTTATTAATCCTTGGAACCATAAGCAGACCAGCATCTTGAGATCTTAATGTGCGCTCTGGTTTGTAAGTCATGATACACATACAGTACATACATATATACATATACACACATACATATATATACACACACATATTGGTTGTAAAGTTTTATTTATTATGAACATGTTCTTCAGTTTGCATATTCAGGGTTTATGTCCAAATGTCTGTTAATGTCAGTAAGATTTAAGGCCAGTACTAAAAGTGCCAGAGAGCTGGTCGAATCTTGCAAACGACAACGCCATCAACAGACATTTGGACATAAACTCAGCATATGCAAACTTAAGAAGAACATGTTCATAATACATAAAACTTTACAACCAAACCCCCACCCCCCGATCACACTGACTTAGCCCAAATCCCATCCGCCACACCTCCAAGTCAATTTTTCTATATTTTGCCTTCGATTCTTGCAAGTCTAAGCATTATACTCTGGTGAAGGCCCCTGACAGGGGTGCAAGCTCAGGATTAAAAACTACTTTATGATACGTGATTCATTTTCTTCCTTTGCAAACCGTATCACAGAACTTCTCATACTTTATACACTGCTCTAAATGAAAAGGCCTACACATCTAATGGAAATGATGCCCTGCCTCATTTGATTTGTTAATTGCCATTTTCTTGCCATTATCACTGGAATATTGTCCAGGTGGTACTTCAGGGTGTGTAGTAACACAGTCTGGTCCAACTCTGCTTTAATGCAGACAGATGGTTTGTTAGTAATCAACACAAGTTGGGACACCTGTGCAAATTGTATGCTTCAAATTTCAAGGCTTCATTTACTTGAATTGCTGCAGAACATCTGTAGGTTGTAACCTATTAGTTTTCCCTGAAATTCCCTTTTTAAGTTGTTGCTAACCTAAACTTGAAATGTAAACCTCTGACAGTTTACTGCTTACCTTTTGACTGGTAGTGGTCCTGTCTGAAATATAGCTTAATTTAAAAAAAAACAAACTATGTAAATCTCAAAAAAAGTGTGCAGGTGTATATACATGTAGTTGGATACAGAGAAGCTAATAACTTAAATGTTTACCAAGCAAAAGGGGGCTTTTGTGAGATCAATAAGACAGTGGTTGGAAAAAGGAGAAAAAAAATCTTTTTTTTTTTTTGTGAAGTCTAGAAGATAGAGGGGTAAAATCAACATGCTTTGAAAGCTCATAATTGAAGGTGTCCTTTGTGAGAATCCTACATTAAGTGAAGAATTTACAACCAATTTTTTTACAAAGAACTTTATATATTAAATAGTAATCTTGACAAGGCCATTGAAATATTTGGGTCCCAGCATATAAGTATAAATGAAATAGGCCATCAAAAAATGTAAAAGATAATAAATCACTTGGGAACGTAGGTCACATTTCATATTTTTACGTGCAACTTCTTCAAAGGCTTTGAAATGAGAGAATGACCTAATTCAGTGAGACAAGGCATCATTACCTTAATTCCTAAGCCTAATAAAGATATTCTACTTTTGGATAATTGGCATCCTGTAGCGCTTTGTAACAATGATTACAAGATACTAGCCTTGGTATTCGCTAAAAGACTGAAATGTGGGATAAATGACCTTGTTGACGAATGTCAGTCAAGTTATGTTAAAGATGGTTATATTTCTAATAATTTCTGTTTGATTTTTAGACTTGACTGAATATAATGAATTGCTTTGTGGAGACTCAGTGATTCTATTTCTGGATTTTCAAAGGGTATTTGATGCAATAAGACATGAATATCTTTTGACAAAAATGTATTTATGAATTTAGGGAAACCCTACAAAAATTTTAAATTTAATTATTTTGTTTTTTTTGTAAAAGCAATTAAATTTCCCTTTTGAAACACATTTACTTACTTGGAAATTAAAATCAACAAAACAACAACAAGAAGTGAAAACAGTGTGCTAAACCAGGGGTGGGCAGATTCAGTCCTGGAGGGCCGCAGTGGCTGCAGGTTTTTGCTCCAACCCAATTGCTTAATAAGAAGCCCTTATTGCTCAAGTAAAACTTCAGCTTCACTTTACTTGTCTCGCTCGTTAAGATTTTGAACCCTTATTGCTTATTTTAGTCTTAAACAGCTGTATTCTTGGTTTTTAATTGCTCCTAATTAGCAATACCATGCAAATGACAAAAGAGACCAGCATTTCTCCATTTAGCTTGTTTTCATTTACACCTGTGTGTATTTATCATGCACTATTTGGTTTAATTAAATACTTGGAAGGAAAGTGAAGAGAAAAAAGTGAAGCACTGATAATTACTCATCTGTTTTAGACTTCAAATCATTTGGATGATATCCTTAGAAAGGAAAATAAAACTAGGATATGAGAATGACCTGACATGGCAGAGTTAAAGCACTAACAAGCCATGCAATTAAATAATTGACAAGGATTGTTTTTTAATTAAGCAACTGGGTTGGAACAAAAACCTGCAACCACTGCGGCCCTCCAGGACTGAATCTGCCCACCCCTGTGCTAAACCTTAATCCAGTTGTTACTCCATTAAGAAAACAATTAACTCATGGCTGGCTAGAGATCTGACCGTTCATGGCAGATTCTTACTACCAAAAGCTGAATGCTTATCTCATATTTCCTATACATTTTCAGCTCTAGAAATTTCAGACTCTTCTTGTACCATTCTCTTCATTGCCAGCCTTTAGCAATTGAAAACTAAAAGTAGTAAAAGTTTAATAGATGTCATTGAACTTAATCATCAGTTTGTGTAATGTTAATGCAAATGGCCAGGAGATGTCACTAGGGAGGTGAGTGTTAAATGCTTCAACGTGATTTCCAACGCAGTTGCTTCAAATGTTTCGATGCTTCTTGAGGCTTCCCTCCGCCCATTACTACTTTACATTTCTGATAAGTCTTCTTTCGGGTGCTCCCGTTAGGGGTTGCCACAGTGGATCATCTTTTTCCATCTCTTTCTGTCTTCTTCCTCTGTCACACTCATCACCTTCATGTTCTCTCTCACCACATCCATAAACCTTCTCTTAAGCCTTCCTCTTTTCCTCCTGCCTGCCAGCTCTATCCTGATCATTGTTCTCCCAATATTCCCAGCATCTCTCCTCTGCACCAAACCAGCGCAATCTCGCCTCTCTGTCTCCCAACCTGAGCTGATCCTCTAATGTCCTCATTTCTAATCCTGTCCATCCTCGTCACACCCAATGTAAATCTTAGACCTGGAGGTGGCAGAGTTAAAGATGCTGTCTCCTTCTTTCTGGTCAGTGCCTTTCACTCTTGCTGATATTCATCTGTCACAAATCACTCCTGACACTCTTCTCCACCCATTTCAACTTGCCTGCACTCTCTTTTTTTCACCTCTCTTCCACAAGCCCTGTTACTCTGTACTGTTGATCCCAAGTATTTAAACTCATCCACCTTTGCCAACTCTACTCCTTGCATCCTCACTATTCCACTGACCTACCTCTCATTCACACACTCATTTTCTGTCTTGTTCCTACTTACCCTCATTCCTTTCCTTTCTAGAGGAGATGTCCACCTTTCCAGGGTCTCCTCAACCTGTTCCCTAATATCGCTACAGCTCACAATGTCATCAGAACAGAACTTTACAATTCTGATAAGTAAATGAGAAAAACAAACTGAGCAGAACTTGAGTCTGTGACTGTGGTGGACAGAATATGAGATGAGAACGAATACAAATGTATAGAGTGGGAGATAAGTGTAGTTCCTCACGGTAATTTTTCTAATTTTCCTGTAGATGTTAATAACTGGCAAAGGTCATCCATCCACAGCACAAAGTGTGCAGAAAGTTAACTTAATTTTAAATTTGCCAGTTTTACCCAACAATATACACTCAATAACAAGTAATGACAAAGTGAAAAAATGTCTTCTGAAAGGTTTGCAAATGTAATGCAAATCAAAAAACTGAACCTCTCATTCATATATGTACTCAGACTCTTACTTCTGTACTTTTCAGAAGCCCCCTTGGCAACAATTCCAGCTTTGAGTCTTCCTAAGTAAGTCTCTATAAGCTGAGAACACCAGGATTTAGGCAGTTTATTAAATTCTTCTTGGCAGATCTGTCTTCCATTTTTGAGTTGTGTGAAGTTACTTTATGGTGGTTGGCGTACCAATCCTGCCGCCAACTCCCAAGTTTTTCCTGCAAGATGGAGGACCAATTGCAGGACTGGACTGAATGGGGGTTGCCAACAAGGATCGCGAGCTGTTTTGTCATGTGGTGGGTGTGGCAACACGCTGTACCAGTGCATGCTCCCCAGCCTGACCTGACCTGAGATCTTCACAAGCTCTGTTAGATTGTATGGGAAGCATCTGCAAATCTGCCAGGTCTCTCCACAGCTGTTCTATGGGGTTTAAGTGTGGTGTTTAGCCGGACCACTCTTGGACACTCAGAAACTTCCCCCAAAGCCAGCGTATCATTGACTTGGTGGTATACTTTGTGTCATTATCATACTGAAAGGAAATCCAGCTCCCCAGTCTGGGGCTGTGTGTACTCTAGAGCAGGTTTTGCTCAAGGTTCTCTCTGTATTTGACTGCATTCATTCTTTCCTCAGTTCTGACCACTTTTTCCATCCCTGCTTCTGAGGAGCACCCCATAGCATGATGCTGCCACCACCATGCTTCAATGAAGGGATGATATTAGGCAGATGATGAGCAGTGCCTGATTTTTGCCAGAGACAGTGCTTGGAGTTTTGCCCAAATAGTTCAAATTCTGTCTCATGCAACCAGAGAATCTTTTTCCTGTTGCTCTCAGAGTCCTTTAAATGTTTGTTGGCAAACTCCAAGTGGTCCGTGTTGTGCCTTTTACTCAATAGTGACTTCCATCTAGCCACTCTACCATAAATGCCTGATTGATTGATTACTGCCAAGATGATCGTTCTTCTAACTGGTTCTCCCAACTTCTGATGCTCTGTTACAGCAACCATTAGGTGTTTGATCACCTTCTTGACCAGTGCCTATCTTGGAGTGTTACCCTGTTTGGCTGGACTGCACATTTTAGGTGAAATCCTGGTGGTGCAAATCTTCTTTCATTTCACAATTATTGGAGGCCAGAGTATTCCTGGAAATGCCAACAGCTTTAGAAATGGTTTTTATGCCCTTGTCTTTATCTATGCCTGACCACAATTTGATTGCTGTGGTCTACAGAGAGTTTCTTGGACATCTTGGCTTAGGTTTCATTGTGGCATGCAGTTTGAATCGTGGGGCCTTACATACACAGGTACACGTGTGCTTTTCTAAACAATGTCAAATCAAGTCAGTTTGTCACAGGTGGTCTCCAATGAGGTTCTAGACACATCTCAAGAAGAATGAAAGCAAATAGGATGCACCTGAACACAATCTGAAGAGCTACAGCAAAGTGTTTAAATACTTCTACTGTTGAAATGAGAGAATATAGTTTTGAAACTTTTCTGAAAATGTTTTTTCATGTTGTCATTATGGGTTATTAAGTGTAAATTAATGGGCAAAAGTGTAAAATGTATCCATTTAAAATTAAACCTGCAACACAATCAAGTGTACAGAAAATGAAAGGCTCTGAATACCTGATGAAGCCTCCATACGGTTTATCCATCTATCCATCCATCCATCCACCCAGTATCCAACCCACTATGTCCTAACTACAGGGTCACGGGGGTCTGCTGGAGCCAATGTACGGTTTTTGTAAACTGCGTAATCCAGTTTAAACAGCATACATTTCCATGCATTGAGTGGGATTGGATTTTTGTTTCTCTCCCTAATCCTATACCACCGTACTGCACAATTTTATATGTTTTGGTGCTAAAGTTCAACTGGTAATGCCTGATAATGAGTGTTAAAGAAGTTATTAACAATTTGAAGTCTGTGTTATTGTCGCACATCTCCAGTAGTGCGAGTTTAAACCTCAGCCTGTATACTTCCCATGTGCAGTTTTCATGTGTGCCCTGTTTCTGCCTTTATTATTAATAATAATAATAATATTTATTCTCCCATGTTCTAAAGATGTATTTATAAATCTAACTTTGCTTTACCAAGGTAGTGTTAGATCGATACTGACTCTTTTGACTTTGGTATCAATACCAGCTTTCAGACCGCAGTATTGGTACTGAGTCGGTAAATAATGGTCATCCCTACATACCACCTGTCCTCTCTCCTGTTATTAGATCCTCTTTGAGTAGAATATTCATGAAGGTTAGTAATTGGTTGCTACTTACCTGGTTTCTCCTCTTAGGGTTACCCATAGTAGATTGTTCTTCTTGTTTCAGCCTGTTGGACCTTTAATCCGCTGATAATTTGAAATAAAAAGTAATGTGTTACTGTCGGCATGCTACGAACGGTCAATCTTCTTATATAATACACTACCGTGGCTGTTCGTTTGTCTGTCCAGGATTTTAAATCGCCTGTAGCTTGCAAACCATTTCACCTATTGACTTGAAATTTGGTACACATATACTACGTGACGTCTACTGTCCACTTTCAAAGTGATAATTTTTATTACTCTTTTTATTTTTTTATTGTAGAATAAACTCTCGGCAGCATGCAGCAGGGCGGCCGTGCAGTGCATGCATATGGGCGCCGTTATTCCCTACCACATTCGCTAATTTATTCTTGAGGCAGATTGAAGACTTAAGTGCCAGCTTAAGTGATAAATTAAAGTAAATGTACTAAGTAATTGCAACACAAAAACTAACTTAATCAGTTTTAACGCGAAAAGATAAAAGAGAAGCAGCGGGCTGCTAGGGTAGAAAAAAGAACTGCTCAGAGAGCAGCAAGCGCATCAACCTCTGAGCAAGCGAATGCTAAACAGACAGAGGAAGAGTAAGAAAACTAGGAATGCACAAGTCAAGTGTATTCACTGCACATTATCGTGCAGTACGCCGTTACTGGTCTTTATATAAACCTTAACAGAGAGGGTGTTATGAAATGACATTCAAGTGACTTCAGAGCTAAGTGATGAAGTTTTAATGAAGTTACTTCCTGTTCTTTTTACAGAGAAAAAGAAGACGCTGATGTTTACTGGAACATCTCAATGGATGTGAAACTGGAGAGCTGTGATGTGGACACAAATATCATGGATATTAAGGAGGAGGACTGTGAGTTGGAGTCCATCTACCTTAAACAGGAAAGTCTGAGCATTAAGGAGGAGAGCAGTGAACTACAGACAGTGGGCATTAAAGATGAAGCTGAAGAGAAGTCTGTCAGTATTGAGACAATTAACCATACAAATCTGGACAGTGTAAATGAAGACAACCTTCATGATGGGTGTCAAGATGGAGTGGTAACCTGGTTAGACTCTTCTCAAAGCAGACACTGTTCATCTCCAGAGCCTTCTGTCAATGTGAAGACTGAATCATTACAGTCTAAACCAAAGAGGACTAAGAAAAGTACATCTGTTAGAGCTCAGGAAAATCGGCCACCATCTACAAAGCAGTCTGGAAAAAGTAAGTGCAAAATAAAAAATGGGCAAGTTTTAGAGTTGGAGTTTATGGGCTTGATAGGTCTGGTCTTGCTGTTTTTATGAGAAATACTGTGTTTTATTGTGTGCTTAAATGTAGTTTGAGATTTCATCAATGTTTATGTAAGGTTTGCAATTTTTCATGCAAAAGTCCTAAACATGTCCTTGGTAAAGAGTGCAATACAAATATACAGCTGCAAAAGAAGGTTGTGAACCTTTTGGAATTCCCTGGATGTCTGCTTTAATTCATCTTAACAATGAGGTCTGATCTTCATCTATGCTCCAAATACAGACAACCGAAGCTAATAACCCACAAACAATTGGAGGACTTCTTGTCAGTCCTGAACACATCATTTTAACATTCACAGTCCGCTGTGTGACCCTCCTGTCTTTACAGACTGGTTGACCCTTCTTTAATAGAAATGGCCTCCACCAAACTTCACGTGGCTGCTGATCAGCCTTGAATTTTAATCCATACCTTCTCTCCAAACCTTTTTGGTTCCTTTTATTCCTGAGAGCTCTTTTCTGATCAGTTCTCTTTAGGTCATGCCACAGCATCGCTTGTCTCTTACTGGCCATTCCAGAACACCAATTTCCTTCTGTTTAAGTCTTTCTCTTTTTGATTTCTTCCTGTGATTTGGCTCGTTATCCTGTATCATAATTCAACTTTTGTTACGCTTCTGCTATCCTGATTTTTTGCTGTCAGATTTCTTGATAATATTTTGAATTCACTGTCCCTTTTATCTCCACCTCTACAGGATCTCCTCAACCTGCTCCCTACTATCATTACAGATCACAATGTCATCAGCAAACATCATAGTCCATGGGGACTCCTGTCTAATCTTGTCTGTCAACCTGTCCATCACCATTGCAAATAAGAAAGGGCTTAGAGCCGAACCCTGATGTAATCCCACCTCCATTTTGAATGCATCTCTCACTCCTACCGCTCATGCTGTGGCTCATCAATTTTATCCCCCTGTAGTTACTACACTCCTGCACATCCCCCTTATTCTTAAATATCGGCACCAGTACACTACTTCTCAACTCCTCAAATATCCTCTCACTTTCCAAGATTCCATTTAACAATCTGGTTAAAAACTCCACTGTCATCTCTCCAAAACATCTCCATGCTTCCACAGGTTTGTCATCTGGAACAACGGCTTTTCCATTCTTCATCCTCTTCATAGCTGTATAATATAATAAACGTATTTTGCTGCATTTCATGTTCATAATGATATTGTCATCATATGTAAATATGCACTGTAAAAAGTGGCTCAGGTTTTGCAATATTATAACTATATTGCAAGTTTACAGTGAGGTGACTGTATTTATAAGTACAAACAGGTCTGCAATGAACACTTGAACTGATTGAGTGCGTTCAGAGCTCTTGGGATGAAACTGTTTTTGAACTGCAATGTCCCTACAGGAAAGGCTCTGAAGAGTTTGCCATATGAAAGCAGTTCAGATAGACAGCATGGCTGAGGCAGCATGTGCTTGATGCTGTATCCCGATAATTCTCTTTCCGATCAGCTGCTGTAGAGCTGTGATTTCACACTCCGATACAGTGGGATGAATATTTGAGAGTAACAACGCTAAGGCTACTATGGTATTTGGAATAATTTGGCCATTCCATTAACCATTATATTGTTGCAGGTTAATTACAATCAGATGCCTTAAATTAATTAACAATATGTGGTCAATTTCAGTGTATTTGATAAAGCCACGTCAGGGATGTGGATCTAAAAAAGAAAGGGAAACCACACTGGAACAAAAGCACTACATTGACACTGGGTGTTGCCAATTTGCATATGCCAAAGATTTAGCTGGCGTGAAAATGTGCGTGACTTTACACCAAGTTTAGTTTTTATACATCATGATGTGAGCGTGGAAACGGGAATATGCAACATTTTTGTGCATACACACTGTTTATACATGAGGCCCTCAGGCTTGAATAACCTTTTTCGTGCAGCACCTCCTGGTGTGGCGGAAGTGCTGCTAAACAGGGCCCAGTAAGGGGTGGCAATGGGCCCCAACAAGGTTGAGCTTCCATGCTCCAAACCCGTGGCCCCGTTGCAAGCCAAGGGGGCTGCCCTCTATCGGTCTGTCGGAGACGGTATACAGAATAAGCCCTCTCTCCCTTTCTTTCTGTGCTGAAGGCATCACTGCTGGGAATGGGCCCAGGCAGTCTGTCATACCACAGATTGTCATTAATGTTCAGATCAAGGAACTGAGAGAGCCATGACAAAACCTTAAGCTTGGGCCTCTTGAGGAGTCCATTGTGAATTCTGGGGTGCAGTTCTGATCATTATCCTTTTGTAGAAGCCAAACTCTTTTCATTGTTAGCTTTTATAGATGGTGTGATGTTTGCTTCAGAATTTTCCAATATTTAATTGAATCCATTCTTCCCTCTACCAGTGAACAGTTCCCAGTGCTCCTGGCTTCAACACAAGCCTGAAACGTGATTGATCTTCTCCCATCCTTAATTTCTTGTCATGGAATTCTGTGCCCCTTTTTCCTCCAAACACACCTTTGCACATTTGTCCAAAAAGTTACTTTTTGACTTCATCAGTTCACATGGTTTGGTTCCAAAATGCATCAGGCTTGTTTAGATGTTCATCTGTTACCTTTGAATTTTGTGGTGAGGACACAGGAATTTTTTTCTTTTGATGGCTCTTCCTTGCAGGTCATATTTGTGGTGGTGTTGCTGCACAGTAGAACAGTGCATCACCAATCCAGAGTCTGACTACAAAAGACCATCAGGAAGCTTTAAGACACAGGGGTTTAGATTTGCCATTCTAGCAATGCTATGAGCAGTTGTCCTGGAAAGTTGTCTTGGTCTTCCTGACCTCAACTTGATTTCCACCATTCCTGTTAACTGCCATCTCTTAATAACGTTACCAACTGAGGAGGTGGCTACTTGAAAACTCTTTGACATCTTCTATAGTCTTTTCCTGCTTTGTGACTATAAATTATTTTATTCCTCAGAGTGTTAGACAGCTGCTTAGAGGAGCCCATGGCTGCTGATTGCTGGGACAAGGTTTGAGAAGTCTGAGAATTTATACAGCTTTGAATTTTGCATCGCCTGGCCATTCCTAATGATGATTGTAAACGAACCAAAGCCCTAAGGAGCTAATTAGGGTCTGACGTCTTGGGGGGGGAAAAAAGATACCTCAGACCTCCAATCTCTTGGGGTGCACAAACATTTCTGGGGAACTCATTTTTTCACTCTACAGATCAAAAATAAGACACAAATCTTGTTCAAAATGCAGAAAAGAATTTTTTATCTTTAATTGATCTCCAAAAGCCATAAAGTTAATCTGCTATTGACTTAACTATTCACAGTAACAGTTATTTTCATCAGGGGGGTCCCCACACATTTGCATGTCACTGTGTATGAGATCTAAAATGATAAATTGTAATTATTTTTGAGGGATACTCTGATTTTTTTTTGTCCTGTCCTGATCATATGTCTGGTTCTTTTCAGTCAGTGCTATTATTGACAGCTAAGACACATTTGTTTCCTTAGAGGTTTTGCTGCTTTCACTGCATTGCTGAAAGTCGATGTGCTTAGCCAAGTGTTGTACCTAAACGTTTCTCCTCAGATTAGTTGCGGCAAATGTCTTTGCTTTAAATACACCACAACTAACTTTTTCACTTTAAACTTTATATATAAAATTCCTATCACATTTCAGATGCTTTAAGATATTTCCACACAGCAGTTATTTTCTTCATCAGTTTCCACTCTGTCAGTGCTGTGCATGTCCTCAGCTTAACATATTCCATGTCATGAAATCAGTAGACCAGTCAACCAACTACAAGCCGATTTCACAATAAACATCAACAACTGGGCAATTTTAATTCAAGACTGATTAATTTGTGTAACACTACTGTTTAATTCAGTTGTATTTCTTCTTTATAGCGCTCTTCATTAAGTGCAGGCTTGGACTGCTTGATGTTTGCAGCCATAACAGAGATAATAATTCCATACATGAACACACACATTGGATCAAATAGACAGTAAAACCTGGCAAATTTTAGCTTACTCAACATAAATAAGTCCTGATAGTAGATACCCTTTAACATTATAATGGTGAGTTTAAATGTCACCCGCATGTCACAAAGGTTACCAGTCCTGGTGTCACCTGCCACTCCCCTGTAGAGCTGAAACACCAACAGCTAAGCTCTTCCTCGGTTTTCTCATCTTCTATTTTTTTCTCTGATGTCACTGCAGCTTCTGTAGGCCTTTGCACTGAGGTGTCACTCATCCATTGCTCTCTTTTGCTTTGGTGAATGAAAGAAGACATTTTGTTGTTTGTTTTGGTGTCAAGTGGTTTTAGTTCAAGTGTGGATAAACGTCAGGGCACATTCTAATTATTGAAGGTGCACTTTTCATGCTTGGCGTGGCATTCTGTTTTATATAGTACCCTCCATAATTGTGGAGACAAAGAAACATTCTTCTTGCATTTACTCCTTTAATCCACCATTATGAATTAAATAATTCAGATGTAATTAATTTTAAAAGTACAAATTACTGATTTTCATATAAGGGGATTTGCAAACATTTCAATCACACCTTGTAGAAATGACAGCACTTCTTCTGAAAATGTCCTCCCATTTCAGGGCACCGTAATGTTTGGGACAATTGGTGCCAGAGGTGTTTGTGATTCCTCAGGTGTGTTTCATTGCTTTAGTCTTGCAGGCCTAAGACACCTCAGCTTACTCCTACCTACAGACTACCTTTTGTCTCTGTAGTTGCCATTGTTCAACATGAGGGCAAGAGCTGTGCCAATGAAAGTCAAAGAAGCTGGAAAATAATAATGAAATCATTAGAGAGATCGGAAAACCTTAAGATTACCCAATTCAACTGTCTGGGATATCAATAACAAAAAGAACACACTGGTGAGCTCAGTAATCACAAAGGAACTTGTAGGCCAAGTAAGACCACCACTGCTGAAGACAGTAGACATTGCTGCAGATTTCAATTTGATCACGACTTGCATACCCTGATGGTAACGACATTGCATGTATCTCTCTACCGTCTTAAGTATACCATCCCATACAGATGGCATTACGTGGCTCAGGGTGACTGAGAGATTCCTCACCAGTCAGGCAGTTCACACTGAAAAGCTGCCATCGTCAAATAACCCACAGCTGTTAAGACCAGTAAGAGAAAAGGGATTGTGTGATTTCTGCATGGTGGTCTCTGTAATGAAGGCTGCAGTTCAGCACACACTTCAAAGAGGATGACAGTAGGGAGTCTAAATCAGCTAAGTCATCATCATGAGCCAAAATGTCATTGTGATACATCAAAACTCACTTCTTGTGTAGCCTGTCAAACATCAGAATGTGAAATGTGTAATGAAATGAGATTTTCTATTCACTTCTTCGTTTTTCCACCTGAAGTTGCTAAAATGCCAACACAAATAAAGTCTGCATGGGACTTACAAATGCTCAAAACTTGAGGGAACTTTGAGCTAATTTAAATGACAAGTTCTAGTTTTATAAATCCTAACTTTTGCATAAGAAACAGCTTTCATTTATGTGGCCGAGCATAAGGAAGTTTTATACATGTGGCCCTGGTGAGTAGTTGTAATAGAGAATGTAAAATTAACAAATTAAGTGTGTTTTCCAAGTACAACAAAAGTTTTATAATTGCTTATGCTGATCAAAGGTTGTTCCTAATTGCAGCCATCATGTATTTAATGTGAGTTAATATTGATAATGAGGCAGCAAATTGAAAATAACCTTTTTTTTTTAATTATTATTTTCCTTTTTGTGTTAAATTTTACACAGGAAAGAAAGATCACTGGAGTGTGGAATGTGGCAGAGAATTTTGTAACAGGAGTGCTCTTCAGAAACACACGAGAGTTCACACCGGAGAGAAGCCATATTGCTGTAATGAATGTGGTAAACAGTTTTCACATGAAGGCAGTCTTCAGGGACACACGAGAGTACACACCGGAGAGAAGCCATATTGCTGTAATGAATGTGGTAAACAGTTTTCACGTAAAGGCCATCTTCAGGGACACACGAGAGTTCACACCGGAGAGAAGCCATATTGCTGTAATGAATGTGGTAAACAGTTTTCACAAAAAGGCCATCTTCAGATACACACGAGAGTTCACA
>NW_026261591.1:684939-808295 GCF_900747795.2 Erpetoichthys calabaricus | reverse complement strand
CCCCCCCCCCCCCCCCCCCCCCCCCATAACCTCCCCACCAGCGCAGCCTTTGATAAGATGCATTCAGAAGGAAAGGATGTTGCTGACAAAGTCAGGTGTTTTTTTGAAAGTTTGGCTCCAGATGTGCTTATCCAGCTGCTCCTTCTTGTCAGTACTTGAGTGATCTTTATGTTCACCTCTGGATTAATTCGCAAAGTTTCTTTGCAACTTTTTTGTCTCATTAACGCAGAAATCCCGAGGTTTTCCTAAAATTGCAGAAGACACTGTTGATGGCGCTGATTCTGTTTTAAAGACAGTTGTGATTAGTTATGTAGCACACGCTTTTACTCGCATTGCTTTTCGGAAATCAATAATACAAATCAGCTACAGATCTGGGAATCACTGAATAGTAAAAACGTTTAATGAGAGTGTCTTGCGCATATACTGGTGTAATGACCACGTCGGCTTTAGTGAAGCGTTTCTTAGCCTCTCTGATATGATCGACATGGCGTAGAGTAGATTCTGGATTGTTATAATACGTGCTACCTTACGCAAAATATGCTCATTAATTTGTTACAGATTCTAGGTGGACACGATTCCACACCAAGGAAAAAGGTGCCCCATGTAAATCGTTCATATTGTCTCCAAAATATATTTGTTAACTTTCAGACAAGTACTACTTAACTGTTTTATACAAAATCCTTAATTCAACATATGCGAGCTCCAATTAGGATTTGTACTCACGTTAGCTCACCTTATCGCTGTAGCAGACACAACTTCATTTACACTTTGAGCCAAAGCACTTCAGCAGACTCGTGAGGACCAAATCGACTGCTGACTGCGCGGATATCAATGACGTCATTACGCTAGCGTGTCTCCTAATCACGTGACGTCCGCATTTGAAACATCCAGTGCTCCGTAAGCTCGACGCAGTGTCTAAACCTCAGTATCGAGCGGCCCATCACCTTCTCCCGCACTTGCTGTCTTAATTTATCGCTGTTTTCATTTCGTTGTGTCGGGGTGCTGTGTCATTAAAACCTTACAATGTAGTTTTTAAAATGGGTGACAGAAAGAACATTTTCTCCTTACTGAAGTACGGAAGATGATGTCCATGTCCGCCCTCGCCGTTTCTGTTTGTCCTGAGGGTTTCGCCCTAATCATGCAGTTTAAATTTATTTATTTATTTTAATTTTACTGGTGACTTTTTCCAAATACAATTGTTGCATTTCTTTTTTTTCTTCTTAATTTAAGCCCAGCCAGGTGAAGTGACTTGCTCAGGGTCACCCGTGTCAGGATCAGCATTTGAAGCCACAGCCTCAGGTTTTGAAGCTGAAAGCCTTAACCACTACACCACATTACCTGCTTAGATGTCCAGGAGAAGTGATGTCAACCTCGGTGTCTTAAACCTGACCTAAGGAAATGGACAGAAGCGTCATCGGCTTATGGGGGTCACCTCTGAGGGGCTGTTCATCATGGATGATCTTTCCTGGCCGTGTGGCACTTTGGAGTTTGTGCAGGGGACCCCAGCCATTACTGTACGAGAAACTCTTAAACGAGAACATCTTTTTTGCTACTTGTGACCCCTTTTGACATTTTGTGATTGTGTAGGCTGCTCCAGAATGAGGTCTCCAGATGGACAGATGGAGACGTTAAGTTTCTGCACAGTTTAGAATTTCTGCTGGTCTTGTCCTTCCCTGCTGCTCCTCTTTGACCAGCAGGACATCGTGGTGTCAGGCTGATGTCGTGTAATGGTCAGGCCTTGTGCTTTTGGACCAATCAGAGCGCAGCATGACTTCTGTTCTTGAACCTTCCACCATCTCCACCAGTGTTCTTTTCACCAAGTGAAACTAAAACCAAACTTCTTTAAATTATAATTTAGTGGACCGGAACTGAAATAAAAGTTAAATAAACTGTGAAGAGTAGAAGCAGAGAATAAGGAGAATGAGACTGGTGTTGTCGGCTGATGTTCACCACACTTGTCTTTGTGTATGACACACATGTAATATTATGATGTGATATGTGTGTTAAGAAGATCCAACACAGACATGAAAGGCACTATATAACAGATCACTGTGAGCACACGGTGGGATACATAAGTGAAGATTTACTCCAGTAATGTCCAAGCTGGGGACATCACAAAGCAAAGCGGCTGCTGGACTTCATTGTTCTTGGCCCCGGTGCATTGTGGATACTCCATCCATCATCCAGCCCGCTATATCCTAACACAGGGTCACAGGGTTCTGCTGGAGCCAATCCCAGCCAGCACAGGGCGCAAGGCAGGAAACAAACCCCAGGGCAGGGCGCCAGCCCACCGCAGGGCACTCACACACCAAGCACACACTAGGGCCAATTTAGAATCGCCAGTCCACCTAACCTGCATGTCTTTGGACTGTGGGAGGAAACCCACACAGACACGGGGAGAACATGCAAACTCCACGCAGGGAGGCCACGGGAAGCAAACCCAGATCTCCTTACTATGAGGCAGCAGCGCTACCACTGTGCCACCATGCCTCCCATTGTGGATACTCTCCATTTAGAAAGCCGTATGCCATGACCACTTTGGAGTTGAGGTGGGCTACGTTTCTCACAAATTGATGAAGAGTGTGTTTTATTCAGGAGTTCTGGGCTGGTAGGTGTGTGAGATGTGACTACTTACAGGTGGCACCAGACCTTCTACACCTGCTCTGGAGCTTTAATGGTCCTTCTGAGAAGACTCAGGATGAGTTGAAAATCAAGGATTAGACTGGATGGGAGCTCAGCTGGTGGAGAAGGAGAGAGGGCTGTGTGTGGGTAAGTGGGCCAGCAGCCCCATGGCCAACTAGAGCTACTGCTGTGGAGTAGAGTTAAGTGTTTGGGATTCTACCTCCTTGGGGTCTCTGTCTCCCCTTTCTCATATTTAGCCTTTATTTGTAAGCAAAACCTCCTCTTTTTTTGCTACTTGTTTACCCTTTTGATATTATGTGGGTGTGCAGACTGCTCCACAGTGTGGTCTCTGGGTGGGATGGATGGCATAAGAGACACTGAGCTCCTGTCTAGCTCTGAATTTAATGGGACGTAGTGCTGTGAGGCCAAACTGCCCGTAATGTTCAGGCCTTACACCCTTTAATCAGTTCTGGCTCAGCCTGACTTATGTTCTTGAACCTTCTACCATCTCATTGTTCCAATGTTTTTTTGCAAACCAAAATGAAAACTAAAAACTAGTTCACCAGAAGTAAAATAAAAGTGAAAAGATTTCCAAAGAGTAGAACAAAAGAATAGCGAGGATGAAGATTGTGTTGTCGTTCTGATGTTCACCACACAGTGTGGAGTCGCCAAGTTAATTCATTAAAACCTGACGGCTGTAGTGTTCGCTTAGACAAGAACATCAGAGTGTGTGTGTGTGTGTGTCCGAGTCCATCACCGTCTGCTCTTACACTGAGCCCCCTCACATCACCTGTCACCTCGTCATCTGGACAAATGTGGCAGTGTCAGTCTAAACGTTAAGCTAATGATGTGCCTGTCTGCTGCCCGTGCCCACCATGAACTGCCTGAATTGAACCTGCAGCTGCTCAGTTTAGAATCGCAGGGCACTCGGGTGATAAGTGAGGTGGACATCAACTCGTCACGTTTACTGTGCCACACGTACTCAAGTGAGGAGCTGTAAAGAACAATTGTGGCTCTCAGGGTAACTTTTGGCTTCTTTAAGTTTTTCAAATGTCTCCCAGTTGTCCCCCTCATTCCTGTTTTGTTTGAATTTATTTTTTAAACGTCCTGAAGTATCTTTCACTGTGAACCTTCACATTTTCGTTTATGTCATTCTGTCACCATTACAGATAAATTGTCCAATTTCTAATGGAAGGTTTTGATGTCCTCTCTATTAGTGTTGAGGTGCAGACTGAGGTTCCACAGCATGACGGTAGTTCAGCATGGGAGGCTCATCAGGTGACGTTTGAGGTGGTGACACAACTAAAGCAATGGTCCTGGGAGAGTCGGCACTCCATCTGGTCCTGGCACTTAATGGACAGGCTGTGTGGCAGCTTTGTGTGATCTCAGCTCACTTGTGGACTAAGGATGAAGAGCTGATGAAGATACTGCAGTGGTGAAGAGGCTGAGCTCAGTTTTGAAATATTGACCTGCCTGCCTTAAACACACCAGTGAAGAGATGAAAAGACTGACATTATATTACAGAACGGTGACTCCATTAAAATAGAGCAGTCTGAGGTAACTGGGGTCCAGTAGTCAAAGAAAGGAAAGCAAGAAATGACACTTCACAGGTCACACAGAGCAGAGGACAACATCACGTCCCTAAGGTAAGGAGCTGGGAGACACGCTGAACTCCTGTGTGACAACGGGAACATCAGTCCTCTGATGCCACCACTTTATAAAGAGGGGCGGTGAACTTCACAAGGATGATCACTTGGAGTGGCTGCCCCTACGGCATGAAGGACAGAGTCTTACATCAAAAAGGTGAGTGGGCTGCTGTGCTCCTCCATAATCCAGAAGTTGGCACATCGACATCTTCATGGTCTCCAATAAGACCAGAACCAGATGTGAAACACATAACAGTGTGTGATGTCCAGACACCCCCTGCATGAAGCAGAAGACCACAAACAGGCTGTGGTCCCAGGGCCTGACGTGAACGAGAGTGTCTTGTGCCCAGAGATACCCCTACATGAAGAGGAGGGCAGCAAACCACAGAGTGTGGTACCTGAGGAACATCAGATTGAGTCACAGGAACAGAAGACATTTACCAAACGAGAACAGATAATTAAATCCATCAAGGTCGCTTCTTTAGCTAATACCTAAGATAATAAAAAGATACTGTCTGTCTGTCTGCGAGTGTGTGGTCCCTCTGAGCAATCTGATTGGTCAGTTTGGCTTTGGTGGCTCACTGCTGCAGGAGATGGACCTGATACTTTAGGGGTGCAAAGGTCAATTCCTGACTGACCCTTTTTTGAAGGTTTTTTTAATATATTTTTTACAAAAAATGTTGGGCCACTAAACTCTAATAGGGTGCAAGCGGAGTTGCCTTTAAAGAGGTGAAGCATTTGAAAGAATAGAAATGAAGTTGTCACAGCGGGTAGTGGCGGACGCAGCGGAAAAACTTTTTTTGTTTTTTTGTCAATTATGTTGTTCAGTTATATTTCTTTTTGTCTGACTGCTGTAAGTAGGATGAGTTCATTCAAGTATGCAGCCCCTCAAGGTCACTCCGGACTTGAAGTATCAGGTATCTCTCTGTGTAACTTAATACAGGATGTCCATATATGGCCTTATTTATATTAGATGAACACGTCATCAGCTGTATGCTAAACATGCCTCGGTATATTCATACACTCCCGTTGTGACGGATCGCTAGACGTTACTGGGCTGATCGAACCCCAGCTGGACTAACTCTTCAGATAGAAAGAGCAGCAGCCACACCAGAGAATAGTGTGAACACCAATACGGACTCTGGAAAAAAGATAATAGAAATACTGAAATCAAATCAAATAGCCTTTTACTGTTTCTCTCTCAACTTCGTAGAACAATAAAATATGAAAAAGCATAGAAGTATAACATAAGATAAATAACATTAGAACTTGTAAAGTAGACCTGTGTACAATGTGCAATAGTCATTAGTGCAAAAGCCACTTACAGTAAATTAATAAGCAGGGTTGCCTAAAATGAGTCTGCAACTTTTTGTCAAATGCATTCTGTGTAACCAACTAGCAGAGCAATTCCAATTTTCTTTCCACACCTGACTGAATTATTTCAGATTTTTCTTTGTTATTTACAGTCTCTTTGGACTTTGCCTTTTTAGCATGAATTTTCATGTATCCTTGAAGATGAGTTTTCTGTATGAATGTTTTTCCACACTTAGAGCAACGTTATGGCTTTTCTCCTGTGTGACTTCTTACGTGTCACTGAAGACTGCAGGGTTGTATGAATTGCTTGCCACTTTCAAAGCAACAATATGGCCGTAATCCAGAATGAATTCTGTTGTGTCTATGAAGGCTGCTGTTATCGGTGAATAGCTTGTCACAATCAGGAAACGAGTATGGCCTCTATCAAACATGTGTGTTCTTATATGTATATGAAAACTGCTTCTTTGTGAGAATTTCTTGCCACATTCAGAACAGGCCTAAAGATGGTCTTTATTGTGGACTTCTGCATGACACAGAAAATTGCTTGTGTTGGAAAATCTTTTGCCACATTCAGGACAGCAATAGGGCTTCTCACCAGTGTGAACTCTTAAATGTTTCAGATGATTACTGCTACTTGCAAATCGTTTGCCACATTTAGAACAGGAAAATGGCTGTTCTCCTGTGTGCAATCTCATGTGTGTCTGAAGATGGCCTGTTTGTGAGAACCGTTTGCCACATTTAGAACAGAAAAATGGCTGTTCTCCTGTGTGCACTCTCATGTGTGTCTCAAGAATGTTTGATTGTGAGAACCGTTTGCCACATTCAGAACAGGAAAATGGCTGTTCTCCTGTGTGCACTCTCATGTGTGTCTGAAGATGGCTTGAATGCGAGAACCGTTTGCCACATTCAGAACAGGAAAATGGCCGTTCTCCTGTGTGCACTCTCATGTGTGTCCGAAGATGGCCTGCTTGTGAGAACCGTTTGCCACATTCAGAACAGGAAAATGGCTGTTCTCCTTTGTGCACTCTCATGTGTGTCTGAAGATGGCTTGATTGCGAGAACCGTTTGCCACATTCAGAACAGGAAAATGGCCGTTCTCCTGTGTGCACTCTCATGTGTTCATGAAGATGGCTTGATTGTGAGAACCGTCTGCCACATTCAGAACAACAATATGGTTTCTCTCCAGTGTGAATTTTTTTGTGTCTGCAAAGGCTGCTCCTGTCAAAGAAATGTTTACCACATGTTGGACAACGACATAAACCCTGTCCTCCGTGACCAATCATATGTGTCTGAAGGTGGCTCACTTGTGAGAATTGTTTGCCACGTTTAGACAAATATGGTTTCTCTACAATAGGAGTTGTGGTATAGCTGTGTTTTGAAAAGTTCTTAACACATTCAGAACGGTGGTATGGCTCCTTCCCTGTATTATCTTCTCTGCGTTTCTTAGGCATGTGACTATCTGAGAATTGTTTCCGACCTTCAGGACAGTGATATGGCTTCTTACTCCCATGAATCCCTCCATTATCCTTAGAATTCAATTTGTATTTAAATGTTCTCACACACTGTTGGCGGATTGGATTTAGATTGTACACTCCTTGACATTTGATGGCATCGATCCTTGTTAGCTTCACAATGGGCTGAAATCTAGGGTGCTGAGAGGCCGTTACCAAGTTCTTTGTTGCAGATGCCAGTTTCTTCCTATTCTTATCAGGTTGTTTAATTTGTGTACGAGCCTGAAGAGAGGACAAGTTGTCATTCTCTTGAAAATCTACAGAAATAAAAATAAGAGTTAAAAAAGTTTTAAATGACCAATATTTAAAATAAAATAGCACTACAAGAGAATATTCAGTGTTTTAACAGTACAGTACATATGAGTTTAATTCATTCCAGCACTGCGCTTGTATAGCGAATTTCTCGTATCTAGAACAAACTTCCCCATTGAAAATAATGGAAATCCAGTTAATCCGTTCCGCACCCCAAAAATATTAACATAAAAATCAATTTTCCTAACAATAACACTGATAAATAATATATACTGTAGTCTACCTTTAATAAATAACACTGGTAAAATATAACTGATTATTAAAAGAATCAAAACAGGTGTCCAAAGTGCAGTAGAGCATTCAATAAATCTTTAAATAAATAATCCTTAAAACAGTTGTGAAGTGGAGGTTTAAAATACACAAGAATAACAATCCTTTAACACGAGGTTAAAACATCAACAGGAAGCAGTCTTTAAAAAACAGATGACAATCCCTGGTGCTTCTTCTCTGTTAGCGTCAGTGTCTCACCTGCTTCTCCCATGCGGGCTCTGCAACAAGCGAGACACTCTTAATGCAGCTGACCTTCTCTACACCGTCCTGCTTCAGCTGTTTGGCTCGCCTGTTCAGCTACACGCGAGCCTGCACTCGCTCGCTCTCCCGCACCGACTTCCTGCTGCTTCCTGCAACCTCCGTTCTCTCTTTTCTTTTACTTCTTCTCCCCCTTAACCGGCTCGCACTTCTCTATATATGCGGGGAGGACATGGCAGCTGCAGCAGCCCATCAGCCACAGGAACAATCATGGATGTGGGCAGTTTCCCACCTGTGCACTTAGGTGAGAAACGCCCATACTGCAGATCACCCTGCGGCTCGCTACAGCTACCACGCCCCCTCGCTAAGCCGCGAGCTATACCCACAGCCTGGCTCGTGGCTCGTTACGCGAGCCAATGCTCGTATTTAGATCAGAATTTTTGCTCATACTTTCCTCGTATCTTGATTTTCTCGTATACAGAGGTGATCGTATCTCGAGGTTCCACAGTATATGCCTTTTGCAACCCACTTTACAAAAGCATGCTAATGGAGTTAACACTTCAACAATCCCAACATTTGCAGACTGAATTAACAAACGCAGGTAGCCATATTAGGATGCAGTTACCATGGACCAGGAACAAGCCATGAGCAACTATCATTAATGGCTTGGTGATGGCTTGAAAAAGAAAGAGCAACTGGGGCAGCAAGGGTGGCCAACATGACCTGCAGACCTTTTAGAGAAGACCCCATATACTGTAGAAATGTCAAGGATGATAAAGCCAGTACATCTACATGCACAGTGACAATGACATTGCCAAGGACTCATTACATCAGTTATGGTCCCTATGACCACTCCACCTTCTTTGGATAACTGTGCTAATTGAGGAGCTAATTTATTGGAATAAGTGTGAACTCCCTCCCTGGGCGATCAAAATTAGACAGTAAGCCAAATAGTATATTTACATACTTCTTTCAGCTGCTCCCATTAGGCGTTGCCACAATGGATCATCTTCTTCCATATCTTTCTGTCCTCGTCATCTTGTTCTGTTATACCCATCACCTACATGTCCTCTCTCACCACATTAATAAACCTTCTCTTAGGCCTTCCTCTTTTCCTCTTCCCTGGCAGCTCTATCCTTAGCATCCTTCTCCCAATATACCCCTCATCTCTCCTCTGCACAGGTCCAAACCAACGCAATCTCGCCTCTCTGACTTTGTCTCCCAACCGTCCAACTTGAGCTGACCCTCTAATGTCCTCATTTCTAATCCTGTCCATCCTCGTCACACCCAATGCAAAATCTTAGCATCTTTAACTCTGCCACCTCCAGCTCTGTCTCCTGCTTTCTGGTCAGTGCCACCATCTCCAACCCTTATAACATAGCTGGTCTCACTACCATCCTGTAGACCTTCCCTTTCACTCTTGCTGATACCCATCTGTCACAAATTACTCCTGACACTCTTCTCCACCTATTCCACCCTGCCAGCACTCTCCACTTCTCATCCACAATCCCCATTACTCTGTAGTGTTGATCCAAACTATTTAAACTCATCCACCTTCTCCAGCTCTACTCCCTTCATCTGCACCATTCCACTGACCACCCTCTCATTTACACGCATGTATTCTGTCTTGTTCCTACTGACTTTCATTCCTCTCCTCTCTAGAGCATATCTCCACCTCTCCAGGGTCTCCTCAACCTGCTCCCTACTATCTACAGATCACAATGTCATCAGCAAACATCATAGTCCACAGGGACTCCTGTCTAATCTCATCTGTCAACCTGTCCATCACCATTGCAAATAAGAAAGGGCTCAGAACTGATCCTGATGTAATCCCACCTCTATGTTGAATGCATCCGTCACTCCTACCGCAGACCTCAGAAAGTAGGAGACAGAGCTGGATGTAGGAGAGTTAAAGATGCTAAGATTTGCATTGGGGGTGACGAGGATGGACAGGATTAGAAATGAGTACATTAGAAGGTCAGCTCAAGTTGGACGGTTGAGAGACAAAGTCAGACAGGCGAGATTGCGCTGGTTTGGACATGTGAAGAGGAGAGATGCTGGGTATATTGGGAGAAGGATGCTAAGGATAGAGCTGCCAGGCAAGAGAAAAAGAGGAAGGCCCAAGAGAAGGTTTATAGATGTGGTGAGAGAGGACATGCAGGTGATGGGTGTAACAGAACAAGATGGAGAGGACAGAAAGATATGGAAGAAGATGATCCGCTGTGGCGACCCCTAACGGGAGCAGCTGAAAGAAGAAGAAGTGGTGCACAAAATCCCATGATTCATCAGAGACATTAGATCTTTAGTGAAGTTATAACTATGAGTTTTACAGTTATTTGATTAATAAAGAAAGGCTCAGGCATGTATTTTTCTTTTCTATAAATCACATAGAAATAAGTCTGATATTTATCCAGTTCGAGGTCAGGAACAAGAAGTAGAAATAGATTTATACACACACTGGGAGGCCAGAAATATTAAAGTACCCTTTACTCCTTTTACTTTGCCCAGTCAAAATTCTAGAGTTTTTCTGGAAAAGAGAGACTAATTAAGCCTCATGTAATGAGCACTGCTAATACAAGATTGATTTTCAGATTTATTGCAGAAGGACCTGTCATTTTATATCAGACATCAAATATTAGGACTTCAAAATATTTGCTTCATGTCCAGTCCTACTCTGAATACCACAATCTAGCACAGTTATTAATTGTTCCGTATTTTAACTCTGCTACACTAAATAATTTCTCACGTCACAGACACACCAAGCTATGGAGTATGTAGTTGTAGGAAGGCAGAGAATTTCTTCCATTTGAAATCAAATATTCCATCCTCTTATTATTACAAAGAAGGATGGCACCTCTTGCACATTTAAATTCAAGAGTCAACAAGTTGTTCTTTATGTTGCTATACAAACCAGACAGGTTCCCCAGTTAATGTCAGAGATTCAAGCCTCTCTAACTTAAAATTATTGATGCTACATTTCTGCCTTCTTGTTTATCATCCATAACTTAACCTTTTCTGCTATCTTAACACATTCCTTTGTCATAAATTTGGTATTTCATCTTGCTAAACACAAAAATGGCCATTTTGCTGCAGGTTATCAATAGAACAGAGTTTGAAGTGGGTATGTTTACTTGTTTAAAACGCTATATACTTGCCCCTTTCCTATAACAAAAACGAGGTAGGGTTGTCCCTTTGATGTTTAGCAAAAAAGAAGCATTTGAAAAACTATTCAGAATATTTCCTTATGCATTACGATATTGGAAGTCTTCTGACATTTAAGGAATCATTTGTACTGATTGCTGATGGAGGCAGGCATATACAGTGCAATTTTATGGCTCAAGAAAGGTTGGAGGTCTTCAGAACAAGACACACCCAACTGGGTGCAGTTTTACACTGTGAAGAAGGAGATTTCACTGTATCTCTGTTTTCCCAGCATGTCGACATTAGCTAACTTCATTATTGGCTTTTACAGATTAGGCCAGTGAACACGTTGCCAGTGAATTTGGAATTTTGCCATCAACACTGTCAACTTTCTTGAAAGACGGAGCAAAAAAAGAACAAAAATCTCGGGTTGCCAATGTATGTGAACTGCTGCATTTGAAGACGTCGACAAAGCCATTTTTATGTGGTTCAGTGATGCTCGTTCAAGAAACATTCCTATTAATGCGGCACTCATTCAAGAAAATGTGAGGTTTGAAAACTCTTGGGCCCTCCGCCAACTAGACAGCACGCCGAAGAGCGTCCCGAAGTCCAAACTCCATGTCTATGGAAGACTGTTTATCTGTTGCCGGGGCAACAGTAGGCTCAAAGCTGTGCTGCGTCACACCGCCAAAGCAAACAGAAAAGATATCAATAGGTGATATGTAAGGAACATTGTAAACGCCAGTAACAGGATTACTTGATCACTGATCTGGCCATGACCCTGCATGACTGCTGTGTCTGTGTATAGGAGAGTGGCAGATAACACTACAATAAATAAGTGTGCTGTTCCTGTTTCAAGCTGAATAAAGCTGGTTTTGCTAAAGTACTGAGACTCAGCATTGTGTTTTGGGGTGCAGGACACGGACTTATAGTGCGACCCCGATCTTTTACGATTTGCTTCTGTGTCGCTTCACTGCAGCGCTAGGAGCCTGTTTTTGCCCTGGCTGCAGACGCTGCAATCGTGTTTCGGGACGCACCTCGGTGTGTTGTTCCCATTGGGTGGGGATGGTCACAAGAGTTCAGAAACCTCATAATATGAAGAAGAAAAGGATGATTCGGCTCCTGCTTGGTAACTGTGTTGTCCACAACATGCTTCCAAATTTAGATAATGTTCGCGTTGAATTCCTCTCACCCAATTGCACAGCAGTGCTTCAGCCATTGGATTTGGGCATCATTTGCACTCTGAAAATGTATAATTGCAAGGAAATGCTGAGAAAAATTATCGTCAGCATAACTTGTAAGCAGAAGGAGATTAAAATTAACGCAAAAGAAGCTATGGAAATGATTGCAAATGCCTGGACGCAAGTTAAAGAAAGCACTATAGTAACAAATACAGAATCTCATTACGATGAAATAATTTTTAGGTCCCTAGGAGTTCGTTGTAACGGAATTTTACCTGTGTATTCTTACCATTAACTGATAATATAATGACAGAGGTTGAATCTGCCCAAAATACCTTCTTTCAGGCTGTGTGTGTGTGTGTGTTCCTCCTAGCATTTAAAAGCAAATATTAGAACTGTGTCATCTGACCACAGAGTTTAAAGATACTTCAGCTAAATGTTTGTTGGAAAAGTATGCATGAAAATGTTTGGGATTATACAAGCTACATGTTGGACTGCTCCGGTACCATTACATTCATGGGATCAGTAAACCATGGACGTTATTACTGATATGCCTTCCTCCAAGGGTTTTAATACAATTTCTGTGGGGGCAGATTAGGTTTTGAAATGTGTGCATCTTATTCCCTTCTACTAAACACCTGGCAGGTCTCTTTCTATAGGGTGGTCCAGATCTAATTACACAATTTTCATTACGCTATAACTTTAAGTTTATTACATAGAAAATCACTCGAAAAATTCCGGACCATCGAGAAGTGTGCGAACTGATGACATGAAGAATCGTCTTTACGCTGAACTGGAAACGTCTCTGCATAAATCAAAGTCATCCAGATGATCTGGATCTGCATAATTAGATCTGGACCACCCTGTAGAAAAGACTGACAGTATTTATGGCTTTCTGTATCAAGATGTTTCAAACCGTGGTCTTCCATTTATTTCTTGCTTCTAGAAACTATTCTGTCAGAGATTTGGTTGTTCTATAAAACTTAAAATGTTTGGTTATCAGCCAGAAGCTAATGGGCAAATGTAAAGAATTAACAGAGGCCTACAGAAACACTTGTGCTGTTTGATTGGTCCTAATCAAGATGACTGGGTTGATTTTCTACCCATTGCTGACTCTGATAGGAATGTACCAGTTCACTCTGCTCCTACAATGTCACCATTTGAGTGCCTGTATGGTTGTCATTCTAGATTCCTTGAGTCACCATCCTCTCCACTTTTCCATCTGTTTTTAAATAATTACATATTTAACAGTTTAGTGAAAAGTTGAATTTGCTTAAAAACTTTTTGAAAAGCTCTTGGCCAAATGATTTTCTGATTGCAAATGTAAGGCTACTCCTATCGTTAAAGTTGGGCAAAAGGTACGGCTAGAGACCCAAGACATCAGTCTACATAGTGACCCTTTTTAAACTGATACAGCACCAGAATAGTATTTATTTTGAGAAGCTTATGCTTTTAATTCTGACATTTTCCTTCACTCCATGTAGTTTTTTGATGGACTCATTCATGGTTTTTTTGTGGATGGACTGTTCGTCTAAATCAATTGTTTTGAATTTTCACAGTTTGCCTTAGCTATTTTTTTTTTTTTAAAAAAGTAATAATTCTTAACACTAAACACCTTTACTGGGTGGCATACAGTCATGTAGGCTGTACTAACTGAACTGTCTTCCCATAGTTAAAGTTTTTTTTTGCATTATTTGTCGAGTTCTGATATCACCTACACCCTATTCTGAGTTTAGGCCATGTTTTGTACTATAACACCACCACCCCCCAATCACTGTATTTTTATTATTTTGATAAGTCATTTTACCCTTCCGTCAATCATGTGATTTGTGGACATTTTGTGGCTGCTGACATGACTTAGCTCCATCACATGATGTCATCTTGCCTCCTTATTTAAGATGGTGGCATGGTGTCCTCACTCTCCTAGCTTTGTCATTATTGGCCGTGTTCTTCATATTTGATTTTCATTGACAGATACTGTTCTGTTTCATTTATGTTAGTCAGTTTGAAACGGCTTTGTTTTCCTGTCTGTTTTAACTCATTATGTGATTAATCATTTGTAAAATGTTTCATTAGATCATACCTGTGAATTTATTAGAGTCACCACTCAGTGAGCAGTGCTACAAAATACAATTACCTGAACTGAATCAACATTTCTTTCTATTGCTCTAAAATGTATGAATTTCAAAAAGATTTCAAGTACTGTACCAACTTGTATTTTCAAAAACTTCAAAAATAAAAAAGTCACCACATCACAAAGATCAGCCCCTGTTCATATGGGGCAACAGAATTGACAAGAAACATGAAATGGCTAAAAGCATCAAAATCCTTTAAAACTAATTTCATAGAATGTTTCACACGTTTTAGATGAAATTCTGCTTTAATTAACAATTTTGTTTGTTTAACTCAGTAAAGTTCAGTGGACCAGTTTTGTTCACATTCACAAAGTCTTTGCAATTTCAGAATATATAATGATAAATTTGAACAGCACTGGTTTATCCATTCACAGGTTTTGCACTCCACTGATGCACAGAGATTCTTGCACACAGGCAGACGTGAAACACTTTCATTCAGAGGGGTCTAAATTGTGCAGATTTATTGAACAGCCAAATGGGTGACATGTCTACTCCACAATACTACATGTGGAGAAAGTAAAAAGGGTAATCCATTATAGTTTGAAAGGGTTTCTTTAAAGAAATCTAAAAACAAACAGATTTGACTTTTCTTTCACTTCTCTTTAATTTGTCTAAAATCTATTAGAAGGTTTTCTTCATAATAAAGACATTAAGCTAATGATTATTATTAAAAAGAGATACAACCCAAACCAAGGAAATTGTGAACTGATAGTGTTGGGTGAAAAAACTGCAAGAACAACTCAGCCAGGCCTCCTCATTCCAGTCCACAGGATTAATTGTTTCTGTTCCTTATACTTTAAAAATGAAATCCATTTTTTTTAAAAAGCCTTTGTTTCTAAGCAGAGTGAAAATGCAAGAAAGCACCCTTCAGGTAAATCATAACTGCCTTATTTTATTTTAGCACATACCTTCTCCAGTTTGATTTGGACACAATTTCTTCTCAGGCCTCACTGTGTTAGTCTTCGAGGATTCTGACTGCTTGTGGGCTTTACTGTCCTTCAAGGAGCAGCGTCTGCCCAAACTGGAGCCCAATCTGTTTAAGTCTTCATCTGGGCCCATATATTGAGGATTACAGTCTTTCACCTTGATACGGTTTATAATTTTGCGGGGTCTCTGAATGTTAGTCCTGCCCTTTCTTTTGTTCCTCTTTTCAGAGACATCATCTTCACGTTGATGTTCTTTCTGTAAACTCTTCTGGCCGGCTGGATACATTTTTGGCATCTTCTTCATTTTCTCTGTATAGTACACAGAGTTTAATTAATTCAGAAGTGCAATACAAATGTAACACATTTAAGTCCAATTTCTCTATGTCCTCATCAGTTAAGAAAGAAGCTAAGTCAAGTTATTCACCGAGACCACTTGGGCAGAGTAAGTAATCAATCTTCATACCAGGTGACCAGATATGAAACAGTCTCAGGGAGTGTCTCATGCCTTTACGACACACCATTATGACTCGGCACCATCTGTTGATATTAGGGATGTTATGATATTAGAACTTTAGTATGTGATATACTAATACAACACAATGTTACAATGCTGGATACCCTTTGATACCACAGCAAACACAGAAATCCTATTCCACCCCCCCTACCAATTAAAGAAGTACTGGTATTCATAAATCTCAAAATATAATGCAAGTCTTGAAAGGTAATGTGGGGCAGAGATGGAGACCCCCAGTGCAATAGCACAAGGTAGGGTTTACAATCTTGGTGGGAGTTTCAGCACAGAGTTTATAAAGAATGATATGTCATGAAGTGTCTGATTTATCTTAGCATGTGCACATTTCTAATCATTCTTGGTGAGTAGTTGAAAAACACTGCTTAAAATTCATACTAAAAATTTAAATTCAAAACATTATACTGTTGAATTACTGTATTCCAAGATTAATCAGGATACTTTCATTTAAATAAAAACTCTTTAAGATGTTTTTGTAACAACATGATTTTAAAGTCTAGTTAATCACAGACCCATTCTGTTTGAATTGTAACACTAGCTATTGCAAGATTTAAATTTGCATCATTAGCTGCTTAAAAAATATTACTAAAGAGCAATATTTAACACAATAGTCAAATTAAATCAAAAAGTCAAATGTCACAAGTTTGTCTTGCTTTAATTTTCTAAATCTGCCCCTTGTTTTTACCAGCTTTGAAGCTTCCAGTGTGAAATCAAACTTGTCAGTTCAACATTTATCCTTTATTTCAGAACTCCTGTTAAGTAGCATTTATTTAACTGCTTTAGATGTTTCTTACAAAAGTAAAGACACCTTGTTATTGTTTGTGCTTGTGTATAAATCCACGATTAGAAAATGACCTGTCGTCACACGTGTGACTAGAGATCACCTGCAGAGATTTGTTCAGGACCAGTGTGCTATTGGTAACCCTAAAAGTGGGGGACCAGAGTAAAAGCGGCTTATTATTGACCTTCATGAATATTCAAATTAAATGAAAGTGGGTCTTGTGCAGAAGAGGGATGCCAGTCCTGACAGTTCACCTAAGTGTGGCACAAAGAGGTGACCCACACAGCCCACCTCACCACCGTGGTCCAGTGCAAAACAAAAAGTTATTGGGGTATAGGAAGAAAACCAGAGTACCTGTACAGGGCAGGAGCCAGCTATAGACCATCATAGGGTACACTCACATTCAAGTCCACAACCACACCAAGACAAGTTAGATTTGCCAGGCCACTAAACCTGAGCATCTTTAGTGAAGTGAAGAAAATAAGAATAAAAGAGCAGACATGGAAACTGCATAGAGACTTAAAAAACAGGCTGAGATTCAAATTCATTCTGACAGAACTGTAAGGCAGTAACACAAAGTTGCCCGAGAGACTCCTCACCGCTCTTTCAATGTCCGGCCGGTCACCAACCCGCAACTGTCAGAACTGAGCGCCGCGGAGTGACAAGAGAAACAAAGGCAGAAATCAAAGCGTCTTACGTGTGGAATGGCCGTCTGCTCGATGGCGGCGATTCGGGAAGGAAACGACAAAAGGACACTCGGAGTGGAATGAACAGGCGCCAGCGGTGTGACTGGGTGCTACGAATTAAAATTTGAGATTCAGCCACGTGAAGTGAACTGCTGATACGAATGACTGCAATGGTACGCGGGTGGCCACAGGAGGATTCACTCGAGCAAAGTTCAGCGGAGGGCAAACGAACACGAACTCGCCGCGCGCGGTGATTCTAATGGAGCGAATGAAAACTCACACGTCCATAAAGCGCATCTCCAAAGTACTTACTGTCTGCCTGTTGCCGATAAGATTCTTTCTGAACTCGATCACACTTCTGACAGTGTTTCACAAAGCGAGACGGTGGCAGTGTGGCTTCAGGAGCCGTCGCATTGGATGACGTCAGCCAGTATCCAATTTCGGGTCACGTGCCAGTTGAGCGAGAATACGCTGTAGCAGGAGAGAGGCTGGGTGGCTCAGTGTCCTGCTGCCTTATAGGAGCCTATTAAACCAAAAATGTCATCGGAGAAGCTGCTTTCGTCTGGGGCTGCCACTGGGCCGTCTGTTTTTCTGATCATGAACTGAGTTTTTTTTTTTTTTTTATTACAGTAAGATTTCCTGTAAATAGTTCTTGTAAAATTTAGTGACGTTCTTCGTGTCTTTTTTGTTTTTCAATGCAGTAATAATATACATTATATCTTATATTATAATAATATATATTACTGCATTGAAAAACAAAAAAGACACGAATATATATATCACATACATACATACATAATATATATTACATACATACATACACAGTACTGTGCAAAAGTTTTAGGCAGGTGTGAAAAAATGCTGTAAACAAAGAATGCTTTCAAAAATTGAAGTGTTAATCATTTATTTTCATCAATCAACAAAATGCAGGGAATGAACAAAAGAGAAATCGAAATCAAATCAATATTTGGTGTGACCACCCTTTGCCTTCACAACAGCATCAATTCTTCTTGGTACACTTGCACACAGTTTTTGAAGGAACTCGGCTGGTAGGTTGTTCCAAACATCTTGGAGAACTAACCCCAGATCTTCTGTGGATGTAGGCTTCCTCACATCCTTCTGTCTCTTCATGTAATCCCAGACACACTCAATGATGTTGAGATCACGGCTCTGTGAGGGCCATACCATCACTTCCAGGACTTCTTGTTCTTCTTCTTTACGCTGAAGATAGTTCTTAATTACTTTGGGGTCGTTGTCCTTCTGCAGAATAAATTTTGGGCCAATCATACGCCTCCCTGATGGTAATGCATGATGGATAAGTATCTGCCTGTATTTCTCAGCCTTGAGAACACCATTAATCCTGACCAAATCTCCAACTCCATTTGCAGAAATGCAGTCCCAAACGTTCAAGGAACCTCCACCATACTACACTGTTGCCTGCAGACACTCACTATTGTACCGCTCTCCAGCCCTTCGAGGAACAAACTGCCTTCTGCTACAGCCACATATTTCAAATTTTGACTCATCAGTCCAGAGCACCTGCTGCCATTTTTCTGCACCCCAGTTCCTATATTTTTATATATACATATATATATATATATGAATGGAAGAGAAGGTCTGTGATACGATTTGCATATTTGCAGTTGGAGATCCACGAAGGGAGAAAAAACGAATCACATATCATAAAATAGTTTTATTCCTGAGCTTTCACCGTTATCTGGACTCCTAGCTGAACTGGTAATGCAACGATTTGAAAACATAGCTTTATCCCAGATTACACCCAAAATTTGGATACGCTATGTAGACGACACATTCGTCATATTAAGAAAGAACCAGCTGAATGAATTCTTCAATCATATTAACACAATATTCCCTGCAATCCAGTTCACAATGGAAAAAGAAAATAATCGACACATCAACTTCCTGGACATTTACATCAAAAGAAATAGTGACGCCACCCTGACCACAAGTGTTTACCGCAAACAATGCTACGCAGACAAGATTCTACACTTCGCCAGCAACCACCCGGTATCTCATAAACGGAGCTGCGTGAAAACCCTATTTAAACGAGTCCACACGCATTGTAATACCAAGGAAACAAAAATTAATGAGAGACGCTATCTGTTCCAACTTTTCACCTCGAACGGATACTGAAAAACATTCATTAATCGGAGTCTACACAGCAGGCGCCAAAGGAATCAGCATACAATCGACGTAAATCAGAACCCCCACCCCACCTGGCATTCACTCCCGTATCACCATAATGTGTCAGAAGGCACGGCACGCACCCTGACCAAGTTGGGCATCAAAATAGCACATAAACCCACGAACAATCTGCGCATGGTCCTGTTTAATGCTAAAAACAAGAAATCGACAGCCGAAACATGAAACGCAGTTTATAGTATTCCATGCAATTCTTGCTCAGCTGTATACATAGGACAAACGTCAAAAAGAATCTCAACATGTGTACAGGAACATCGCAACGCCGTCAGAAGAAAGGACGCACTATATTTGATATATGCACATACTAAATCGACAGGACACACATTCAACTGGGACAACGTAAAAGTAAAATTTAAGGCCAGTACAAAAAGTGCCAGAGAGTTGGCCGAGTCTCGGCTATCAGATGAAAACGCCATCAACAGACACTTGGACATAAACCCAGCATATGCCAACTTAAGAAGGACATGTACACAATAATTAAACTAGACAAACCCCCCCCCCCCTGATCATACTGACTTAGTCACCGCCACCCACCCCCCCACTGAATGTGTTGCTATATATTGCCTTTGATTCTTGTAAGTCTAAGCATTATCCTCTGATGAAGACCCCTGATAGGGGTTGAAAGCTCAGGAATAAAAACTATTTTATGATACGTGATTCGTTTTTTCTCTCTTCGTGGATCTCCAACTGCAAATATATATATATATATATATATATATATATATATATATATATATATATATATATATATATATATATATATTGTGATGGATGACTGGCTACAGACTCCGGTCGCCACCCCCAGGCCGCTAGGAGGAGCCCTCTGGACAGCATGATGGTGCCCCGAGTTCCAGCTGGGCCTCATGGACTTTGTAGTTTGTATACACAGCCCTGCTGGATACCTTGGGGGCCGCCGGGAGTCACTGTAAGGGGGCTAATGGGCTCTTATGTGCCCTATAACCTGGGAGTGTGTGATCATCACGTGACAGGAAGGAACGACGTGCTCCCGGGCTGAAGAAAGGACTGTTTACCCTGACCCGGAGGGAATAAGGACTTGTGGGTTCGGCCAAGAACCACTTCCGGGTCAGGGGATATAAAAGGACTGTGGGAAATCCCAGACGTCGAGCTAAGCTGGGTGGAAGGGTGGCAACGCGTCTGGGAGTGGAGGATTGTGTTAATTGTTGTTTAATTATTGATTATTATTGAGTATTGTGGAGTGGAGAGTGCTTTGTGCACTAATTTGTCCAAATAAACTCATATTGGACTTTAATCTGGTGTCTGATGTCTAGTCTGAGGGTTCAAGGGGTCACGGAAACCCACAATCTGTCACAATATATATATATATATATATATATATATATATATATATATATATATATATATATTGTGACAGATTGTGGATATATATATATATATATATATATATATATATATATATATATATCCATACATCTATCCATCCATCCAACCCGCTGAATCCAAACACAGGGTTACGGGAGTCTGCTGGAGCCAATCCCAGCCAACACAGGGCACAAGGCAGGAACCAATCATTATATATATATATATATATATATATATATATATATATATATATATATATATATATATATATATATATATATATATTGTCATGCACGCGCGATTAGGGAGCCGCGGAACTACCTAAACTGTTGCGCGAAGACATATACCAGACGGGAATGGCGGAGTACTAACCTTTCTCTATTTATTTCCAAACAGAAAGAAAGACACAACACCGCCATGAACGTCTGAACATGGAATCTCAACACGCCACTTCCGCCTTCCCTCTGTCGCAGCCCAATGACGTCAGCAGTCCCATCATCCATCTCGGTTCCTTCCCAGCAGCGCTTCATCCATTTCCGGTCCCTCCCTCATAAATGTTCCCCCCGTCCGCCATGATGGCGAACGGTGTTATGACAATTGTACAAAAAGTATTATCGAATTGCACTTTTCCCACAGTATACGGGGCCGGAAAACCCCAAACCTTTATCGACTATTTGTGTCTTTTTTACAATATATATATATATATATATATATATATATATATATATATATATCTATTGAAAGTACATTATGCTATAAACTGTATAAGTTGGAGTCCTGCCACGTGCAAAAGTTCGCTGACGACACTGCTATCGTGGGCTGCATCAGGAGTGGGCAGGAGGAGGAGTATAGGAACCTAATCAAGGACTTTGTTGAATGGTGTGACTCAAACCACCTACACCTGAACACCAGCAAAACCAAGGAGCTGGTGGTGGATTTTAGGAGGCCCAGACCCCTCATGGACCCCGTGATCATCAGAGTTGACTGTGTGCAGATGGTGCAGACCTATAAATACCTGGGAGTACAGCTGGATGATAAATTGGACTGGACTGCCAATACTGATTCTCTGTGCAAGAGAGGACACAGCCGGCTATACTTTCTTAGAACACTGACGTCCTTCAACATCTGCAATAAGATGCTGCAGATATTCTATCAGATGGCTGTGGCGAGCGCCCTCTTCTATGCAGTTGTGTGCTGGGGAGGCAGCATTAAGAAGAAGGACGCCTCATGCCTGGACAAATTGGTGAGGAACACAGGCTCTATTGTAGGCATGGAGCTGGACAGTTTGATATCTGTGGCGGAGCGACGGGCGCTGAGCTGACTCCTATCAATTATGGAGAATCCACTGCATCCACTAAACAGTGTCATCTCCAGACAGAAGAGCAGCTTCAGTGACCGACTGCTGTCACCATCCTGCTCCAATGACAGACTGAGGAGATCGTTCCTCCTTCACACTATGCGACTCTTCAATTCCACTGACTCTGATTTAATGCTCTAATATCTTGAATTTCCATACATTTAAAATTTTGGAAGCTGATGTTGACATAGGAAAAGCTCTTGAAGAAACATAAGTTTTTAAGGTGATGTTCACTCTGCAGGAAAAAGTAACTCTAACCTGATTTCCTTTCTCCTGTCTTGTATTTTATTTTATTGATTTATTTTGACTCCTCAGATAAAGTTAGTGACTGATCCAAATCTTAAATTCTGAATGTGCCCCACATGCACAATCTTTAATTTAATATTGTTTTTTGTATCAGTAAAGTGCTGCTGGAGTATGTGAATTTCCCCTTGGGATTAATAAAGTATCTATCTATCTATCTATCTATCTATCTATCTATCTATCTATCTATCTATCTATCTATCTATCTATCTATCTATCTATCTATCTATCTATCTATCTATCTATCTATCTATCTATCTATCTATCTATCTATCTATCTATCTATCTATCTATCTATCTATCTATCTATCTATCTATCTATCTATCTATCTATCTATCTATCTAATAAGAAACTTCCTTACCATCAGGGATAAGTGTAGGTCCATCCTATCTGCAAAGACATTCTTATTAATTGCATACTCTGAAAGAGTCTGCACTAAGAGTCTGTTGAAAAAGTTACATGTAAGATTAGGATAAGAAGTTCTGACAACAAGAAATGCATTCTGTGTTTTATCGATTCATCCTGCTTTATGAAACTGTACTACTGTAGCACAAACTGACAGATCTGTGGTCTCCTACCACACACAGAGTCAGCAACTTTAACAGCTGAAAGAAATCCCCCACAAAATAAGGAAGAGACTTGTATTATGATATATTAATTTATTTTTTGTACATGCCTCATAGCTGTATTTGTAACAATTCTGAAAACAATTCTGAAAAACCCCTAACAAAACACAACTAGAAACCATAAAGGTGTATGCATGTAGTAAATCAGTTATTTGAAGAATCATATGAATAACAGCAAGTAATTACAGATTTAAAAACATGTTTGGAATTGGGAAACCACAGAATATCTGGATGTCAGGTCACAAACACCAGGCAAATGGTTCAAAGACTCCATCAAGCACTTCAAAAATTGAACAAAAACTCCAGACAAATGTCGCACATCACCGTTATAAAATCAGGCAGCGTGATTCTATCGACACGTTATCAAACATGGAGTAACTGTGCTGTGAGCATCTGCAGTAATCCTAAACAGCATGGCTCGACAGATAGCATGTTACAATAAAGCACTGGTCATAAAAAAATCACAGCAAAACCTCCATTGGAGAAGTCTAGTCAGAAATAGTGACCCCATATAAAAATGAGAATAGCTACAGAAGAAGATCTGAAAAGATGAATATGTGCCATGAACGTTGTGAACACGTGTCTTGCTATAAACAGATTCTTTGTCCACGTCCTGCTCATGAGAACTTCATAGTAATGATGAAGCACTCATGTTGAGCACTAATGGAAAAGAAAATGAAATGAGGGAATGTGAATATCAACAACCTGCTACTCAAACATTTATGCAACTCCATACAGTTAAAGATTCCATACAGACAACCTGCTGCAGCTTTGGGAGGACGTCACACAGCACAGGAACATCAGAACAATCCAGACGAGAACAGGCCATTCAGCATAACAAAGCTTTCAGTCCCATCTGCTGAATTCTTCTAAAATAACATCAAGTCGAGTTCTGAAGGTTCCTAAGGTCATCCTGCCTACCACACTACTTGGTCAATTATTCCTTGTCTCTGTGGTTCTCTGTGTGAAGAACAACTTCCTAATGTTTGTGTGACATTGACCCTTAACAAGTTTCCAACTGTGTCCCTATGTTCTCGATAAACTCATTTTAAAATCACTGTCTCGATCCACTGGACTAATTCCCTTCATCATTTTAAACACTTCAGTCAGGTCTCCTCCTAATCTTCTTAATCTTCTTTTGCTTAAACTGTAAAGGCTCAGCTCTTTTAATCTTTCCTCATAACTCATCCCCTGTAGCCCTGGAATCAGCCGAGTTGCTCTTCTCTGGACCTTTTTTAGAGCTGCTATGTCCTTTTAGAAGCCTGGAGAACAAAACTGCACACCCGGCCTATTAAGATGGCGGTCTGCTGACCACTTGCAGTTGAGAAGCAACCTCTGATTGGCCCAGCCAGTGGACCAACCAGAAACACTGACAAAAACTCAGAAAAACACATTTTGTAAGCATTCAGTAATTCCTATATAAATTTCTACAATAGTACAGAACATGAATGCAACAGTCTGTGTAGCCTAGCAACATTCAGCCCACAATGCAGTGCATTTTTGTGTCTCAAGGTGGGATTAGTAGTCTACGATACTGTGACCACCTGTCCAACTTAAAGCTGATATTCTTTGATTTTGGGAATTCTGTACAGTATTTGTAATTTTAAACTATCAAGCACAATATTTTGTAGTACAGTTCACCAGTTTAAGTGGCACAATGGTAGCTCCTCCGCTGCCATTAAGGAGGTCATGGGTTCATGTCCTGGGATCTCCTGGTGTAGAGTTTGTAAAGCAGTTTGAGTTGTAAGTAAAGCACTATGTAAATGTAAAGAATTATTATTTTAACTATACTTGACAATTTGTCAGTTTCAAATTTTAAAATGTTATGTGTTTTCACCAAATAAACAAAACATGTAGCTCTACGACTCACGGCCTCTGTGTACCTTCACAGTCCTTCAGACTTGATCAGAAAGCAATGTATGCATACCACCACCTTTATGTTAATAAACCAGTCACCACCTCCGCAACCTGATGGTCGTACAATATGACACACACGAATTCTGATAAATGAATAACACCCACACAGAATTTCAGGTCAAAATTAGCCATACATTCCCATGTATTTAGCCCACTTCTGTCATCTCAACGTCTATTGCAACATTACATCATTAATGCGTATCTAAATGTTGAAGCAAAAAGTCTCTTTATTAAATCGAATCAAGCAAAACGTAAAACGGAACATATGGAAGGTCTCATTGATCACATTCAAAATTCAAATATCAATAATTCATCCATCCATCCATCCATTATCCAACCCGCTATATCCTAACTACAGGGTCACGGGGGTCTGCTGGAGCCAATCCCAGTCAACACAGGGCGCAAGGCAGGAAACAAACCCCGGGCAGGGAGCTAGCCCACCGCAGTATCAATAATTCAGATAATTCAAAGTAGGTAAAGCAGTAATATTACCATCATCATATCATGGTAGTCCAAGAGCACTGCAACAGTTATATCATAATGCAATGGCAATATCCCAAACTATCGGTCGGCCAGATTTATTTATTTATTACAATGTAGAGGGAGGATTATATTTGGTTGTTGGTTCCCATTTTTGTCACCTTCTACAATTTGTGTTGGATATTTCTGTTATGTTTATTTTATTTTATTATATTTGTATTTTTTTTAATTTTAGCATATTGTCCCTAGTGGTTTTGATGTTCCAGAAACACCTACTGTACCTTTCAAAATCCAGATATTTTAAATGTATGTTTATAATGGTTTGCATAAATATTTTGTAACATTAAACTCCTTTTAACAACGTGACTCTGCTCAGTCCTCTTTAGAATGACATGCTGGCTTTGAGGAAGTGCTGGTGTAGAATGTTACTTGAGAACTCCAACCCCAAGGGGTAAATGACATTTAAATTTCATTTAATAACTTTCATTTAGTTCTGCGGTAATGTGGCAAATATACTTAGCCATATTGTAAATCAAAGACAAATAGTCAAAATACTTACCATTATAAACTTAGTGCTTCTTTTTGTAATCACTGAAGTAACTGCTCACATCAGACTGAGCGAGCAAACGCCTTTCTAAATGAAGGCCAAGAACCAAACAAAAAATTAGAAGGTACAGAAATAATGGACAGCCAGGACAGGCTCATTTATTGTGCTTATTCTTTTGGTTCTTTTTTAACATTTCTGTAGGTAAATATTATTTTCTCTGTTTTCAGGTTTAGGCTTTATTGAGCCATTAATGAGAAGACAGAAGATGATTAAAGACTTGCACTACATCTGAAATGGAAAAAAAAATGTCTTGCTATTCTGTTCCATAGCACTGCATTCTGCAGATTTCAGATCTTTACTTTTAGAAGAAACGTCAGCCTTCCTTCTCCAACATCCAGCACAGGGCACTGATGAGCAGGTAGAGACACCTCATTTTATAAACTTCCATAAGAAAGATGAATTCCATTTTGTTGATGCTGGCTTTGATGATGCTCTTTAAGAAGGGGGATCAGAGGGTGTGTTCCAACTACAGAAGGATCACACTCCTCAGCCTCCCTGGAAAAGTCTATTCGGGGGTCCTGGAGAGGTGGATCCGTCGGATAGTCAAACCTCGGATTCAGGAGGAACAGTGTGGTTTTCGTCCTGGTCGCGGAACAGTGGACCAGCTCTATACCCTTAGCAGGGTCCTGGAGGGTGCATGGGAGTTCGCCCAACCAGTCTACATGTGTTTTGTGGAGTTGGAAAAGGCGTTTGACTGTGTCCCTCAGGGAATCCTGTGGGGGGTGCTCTGGGAGTATGGGGTACCAGATCCCCTGATAAGAACTGTTCGGTCCCAGTACAACTGGTGTCAGAGCTTGGTCCGCATTACCGGCAGTAAGTCGAACCCATTTCCAGTGAGAGTTGGACTCCGCCAGGGCTGCCCTTTGTCACCAATTCTGTTCATAACTTTTATGGACAGAATTTCTAGACACAGCCAGGGTGTTGAGGGGGTCCGGTTTGGCGGACTCAGGATTGTGTCACTGCTTTTTGCAGATGATGTTATCCTGTTTGCTTCATTAGGCTGTGATCTTCAGTTCTCTCTGGATCAGTTTGCAGCTGAGTGTGAAGCGGCTGGGATGGGAATCAGCACCTCCAAATCCGAGACCATGGTCCTCAGCCGGAAAAGGGTGGAGTGCCCTCTCAGGGTTGGGAGCGAGATCCTGCCTCAAGTGGAGGAGTTCAAGAATCTTTTGGTCTTGTTCATGAGTGAGGGAAGAATGGAGCGTGAGATCAACAGGCAGATCAGTGCAGCGTCCGCAGTGATGCAGGCTCTGCATCAGTCTGTCGTGGTGGAAAAGTAGCTGAGCTGTAAGGCAAAGCTCTCAATTTACCAGTCGATCTATGTTCCTACCCTCACCTATGGTCATGAGCTATGGGTAGTGACTGAAAGAACGAGATCGCAAATACAAGCGGCTGAAATGAGTTTCCTCCGCAGGGTGTCTGGGCTTTCCCTTAAAGATAGGGTGAGAAGCTCAGTCATCCAGGAGGGACTCAGAGTAGAGCCGCTGCTCCTCCGCATCGAGAGGAGTCAGATGAGGTGGCTTGGGCATCTGATCAGGATGCCTCCTGGACGCCTCCCTGGTGAGGTGTTCGGGGCACGTCTAACTGGGAGGAGGCCCCGGGGAAGACCCAGGACACGCTGGAGGGACTATGTCTCCCGGCTGGCCTGGGAACGCCTCGGGATTCCCATGGAAGAGCAAGAAGAAGTGGCCGGAGAAAGGGAAGTCTGGGCATCTCTGCTCAAGCTGCTGCCCCCGCGACCCGACCTCGGCTAAGCGGAAGAAAATGGATGGATGGATGGATGGATGATGCTGGCTTACAATGCTTATGGTATAGTGAATAAAATGTATAAAAAGACTTAATGCTCGTCTCAGATTCCGACCGTTAATCGCTAACCAGTAGGAGTCAAAGCCCAAAAGACTAAAAGCCTCTTTTACATCTTCTGACAAACTGGAGTACCAGTACAACTCTTAAAGGCCTTAAAACATTTGAAATGCATTGTGTGCTGTGTTAATAATTGTGTGTGGTAAGAAACATTGAAGACTTGTAGAATCTGCGATCGAAAGCAGTAATGTTAATAATGTATAACAAATTCAGAATATCCATCCCATCCATTATCCTACCTGCTATATCCTAACTGCAGGGTCACGGGGGTCTGCTGGAGCCAATCCCACCCAACACAGGGTGCAAGGCAAGAAACAAACCCGAACAGGGCGCTAGCCCACCGCAGAATTCAGAATATACTGTACATTATTTTTTTTACTTTCCTTTTCTTACATTCCTTGTAAATGTGGAGGAAAAGGCTATAAGCTTTATAATGACCTTTTATTATTATTATTTTTTTTAATAGAACATATTACAGCAACACAGAATCCTTCAGCATCTTACCGAGGCAGAGAAGTGGTGTGCTGAGAACATTTCTGTGTTCAGGGGGCACATCTCACTCCCTGCATTACTGTCAATGGACAAAGACGACATTGAGGAGGCCCTTCAGAAATATGAGTTGCTATCTGAGTTTCCAGAAGAAGACTAGAGGTCTTTAGAACCTTCATCATCCTTTTCTTTCAGATATGGAAGACATGCATCTGTTTTAGATAAATGACTGTGTTTTGTGAGAAAACATATCAAACATACATGGCCCTCATTGTTCAGTTACAACTTACAATTCTTGTTCTTTATTTTATATATTCTTTAACTTTTTTGTAATAAACGTTGCAAACCAACTTCATCTTTACAGTCCATTGTCTCAGATCTGCACTTCTTAGTGTTATGTATTAAATAATGTTTTATAAAGCAGGGCAAGGCAATTTTTATTTTTAAAGCACATTTACAATAACAGCCAGAACTGAACCAAAGTGCTGTACAAGGAAAGGTAATAGAAGCAGTTCAAATATACCGTATGTACACAGCACAAAACTGCAAGAATAACCAACCATTACATAAAAGATAAACCTACACCCATACATACATATTGATAATCATGAATGTACATGAGCCAACATATACACACAATGTCAACCTCTTGCAGGGTCAAATGGAAGCAAGAAGAAATAAGACTTTAATGATGACTTAAAAATGGCCGCTGTTAGAGCAGACCTAATATAACAAAGGGAGCCATTGCAGAGAAATGGAGCAGCCACCACAAATGCACGATTCCTCCTTTGTTTCAGCCTTGACCTTGGCACAACTAAGAGCCTCTGGCTAGTAGACCGCAGGGCTCTCGTTGGCACATACAAGTGAAGAAATTCCAGGAGGCAAGATGCAGTTGATCTATTCAAACAGGTGGCGCAGTGTTAGTGCTGCTGCTTTCAAGTAAGGAGACTGTGGAAGATTGTGGGTTCGCTTCCCGGTCCCTCCCTGTGTGGATAGTGCTTTGAGTACTGAGAAAAGCGCTATATAAATGTAATGAATTATTATTATTATTAAACATTTAAAAACAAAAAATAGAATTTTAAAATCAATTCTGAAACGGACCAGAAGCCAATGAAGCAACGTCAGTATTGGTAAAATATCGCCACTCACTTACGAAAGCCATTCAATAAGCGAACAGCAAAGTTGTGGACTAGTTGTAGGTGTCGTAACAGGGCCTGATTAACACCTACCTACAAAGAACTGCAATAGTCCAAATGAGATGTTGTAAAAGCTTGGATGGCCTTTTCAAGATCACTGTAATAAAGAAAAGCCTTTATCTAAAAGTCTCACGTGGAAAAAGCTTCATTTAACCTCACAATTTATGTTTGTCGAGTTTGAATGAGCTGCCACAGATCACGCCTGGGCTCCTAACTGAAGCTTTATGATACGTATATGGCAAGGGGTCCAAGAGCAACATCAGAGACATTCAAACTTTCTTAACTTTTGGACACCATGATCACAGTTTTATTATCATTTAGTTTAAGAAGATGCATTGCCATCCAGGTTTTAATATCATTCGAGCACGTATGGAGGGTTTGTATTTTCTCACTTTGATTTTAGTGTCAAATATATTTGAGTGTCATCAGCATAGAGAAGCCATACTTTTTAACAATGAAGCCTAAAGGTAACATGCATATCAAAAAGAGAACTGGTCCAAAGATGGAACCCTGTGGAACCCTGCAAATAAAAGGAGAGTAGTACTATCAGAAAGGAACTGTCAAAGGGATGATTGATGACCTTAAACCCTGCCCTGAAAATATAATTTATGAAACTATGATTTATGAAATATCCCCGCCCCTATGGGTGTGTGAGTGTTAATAATGGGTTGGACCACTGTCATAATTGATACTCTCTAAACTCGTCCTTTTAGGGAGGTGCTTTCGTAAACCGAGCCCTTATCACGCCCCTTTAACAATTCCCATACCAATGAGGTACGTCTTTGTCTCTCTAACCGCCTATAGGGTTAGGTGAGAGGTGTGTCGCTCCACCAGGCTGCAGTAGGAGATGAAAGAGTTCTTGTATAAAACTCTAGTCATTGAGTGAAAACACCACAACACACAAAAGCAGATAGAATGGACGGTCTTGTGAATGCTCCTAAAGAAATGAAAACAGACAGGGTTTCCAGAATGCTTGAGTTACAGAACCATCGATTCAGCTCTGCTTGGTACGATTCTAATTGTGCTTTGAGCCAGGTAGAAGTAAATAGAAATGCTCTGGGACATCTCACGGTGGTGGTTTCCAAGAAGGAGCCTATCCTTCCTAAATATAAAGAGGACGGTTACAAAGAGGGGGAAGAGTATAAAGAAAATGAGATAAAGGAACGAGTGAGTGAAATTCATTTTTCTATAAAAGACTGGAATTATTTTAAATCTCTTATTCCAAATATTGATGAGGCTATTCATCAAGGAAAACTGTCTGACCAAATAAAAAGAATTAAAAGAAAACTGGAGCCATTGTTTTCAGAGGAGAAGATTTGCATGCTGAATAATTCATGCTCGGAGGAGGAGGTAGAAAATTGGGAAACAGCCACCCCTAAGTAAGTGGAGATAAATACAGAGGTCTTTTTTCATAGGTTACATTAACCTAAAGCGATCTTGAGATGTCTTCAACCAACTATCCTACCGAAGCTGAGCTCCTAGAATCTGTTGATAGCTGGACCAGTCGTCTCCCTGTTCTCTCGGACCCTGAGATGTCAGAAGTCCTCCACACTTTGATGCGCTCTGAAGAGCCAATCTACGGTAGTGTGGAACAGACAGCCACCGCTGACTACCTGTTTTGGTCAACTAACCCTCAATCCAACCCCGCCTACTCTGCACCAGACCAGATGCTGACAGCCAATGACGTGTTTTGGTCGGGTAACAACCAGCACCTCTCCGGCTATGCTCCTGATCAGGCATGTTGGTCTACAGAACAGACAGTGCCCGCCGATTGCCTGTTTTGGCCTGATGATATCGTCCCCAACTCTGGGTACTCTGTTCCTAACAGCTCGCCTCCAGACCAACCATCTTGGCCGGACCTTCTTATGCCTTCAACTGACCAGATCTATTGGCCTGAGCCTCAGTTACCTGCCCCTGATGATATGTATTGGTCAGACAGTCTCCTGGAGAACCGCACAGTACCTGACATGTTTGTACCTGCTAATGATGTTCCAAGGAGCCTAACAGGGCCTGAGGAGATAGCCAATCAGGTCATGTGGCAAGAAGAGGCCTTGAACGAACTGGTAGAGGCTCTGGCCGCTTGGAAAATATCACCCGAGGATGCTGATTATGCAGGTATGGACCTTGAACAAACTGATGGACCCCTGGGTGAAACATTTCAAAAGGCTCTGAAACTGGTCAAGAGTTTGATTGCGGCTCTGCTGGATATAATAGTTGATCGGGACCTAAAAAGTACCTGTCAGGGGTGTTTAATAGATCACCCCAGCAAGACACAGCATACATGTCTGTTTGAGCCTGACTCTGTTTATCGGGTTGGCCACTTTCAAAAGGTGCTGGCTGTTTTCTGCCGAACGTGGCTCAGAAGCCTGGTCATAAAGACTCTGGGTTGCTTCAACATCTTTCTGCCTTTTCACAAAATTCACGCATTTGTACAAAATGCTGTTGACGACCTGAAAAATGAACATTCTATTAATGAGGCTATTGTACAAGCCTTTCATAACATGGACGATGACTCTCAAAAATATGTGAATTTTTTTCTCTGAACGCCATTTCTCTGTACCTGATATGTTTGATGTACCTTTAGGGTTTTACGGGGAATACGACATGGAAAAATCAGATGAAGTGTCCAAACTGAATGTACCTGTGATATAACCTGTTTTAATCATGCTGTTTAGGTGTAATATTATGTTTTGAAGTGGTTGGTAAAACATCTCTGAATTTTATTATTGTTTTTTAAAATTACCAATAAAGAACCATTTGATTTTTAAACCACTGACATTTTTCTTTCACCGTTGATGATGGAGGGTTACATGAAAAAAGTTTATTATAATCCTGCAAATCCTGGCAGCTTTGGGGGAATATACTCTTTGAAAAGAGCTCTTGAGGTTTCAGGTCAGAAAAGTAATGACCATCAGGTGTTGGATTGGTTATCTGGTCAATATTCTTATAAAATTCATAAACCCACTAGAAGGGATTTTAGTAGAAATAAGGTTTATGCATCTGATATAGACTAGCAATGGCAGATGGATTTAGCAGACATGACAAATGTGTCCGAGCATAACCGGGGTTATAAATATTTGTTAACCTGTACTGATGTACTTTCTAAGTACGCATGGGTAATGCCCCTGAAGAACAAAACGGGTAAGGAAGTGACAAGAGCCTTCCAGAACATTCTGAGCACGTGTAGAACTCCAAAGAAGCTCCAGACCGATAAGGGGAAAGAGTTTTTCAACCAAGATTTTCAAAAGCTGTTAAAGAAGATCGTAATAAAACATTTCACCACAAGGAAATTAATTAAAGGCATCCATGGTGGAGAGATTTAACCGCACACTAAAATGTGGAAATATTTCAGTGCATATAATACAAGAACCTACATCGATAAATTGTCAGATCTAGTATACTCTTACAACAAAAGTTATCATCGAAGCATAAAAATGGCTCCTTCTGATGTAAACACGTTAAATTCCTGGAAAGTTTTCAAAAACTTATATGATGTAGCCAAACCCCCGGTCCACCGTTGTTTAAGTTCAAAGTAGGAGATACAGTTAGGGTTTCTAAAACCAGACATCCTTTTGCGAAAGGTTATGAACAAACATTTTCAGATGAAATCTTTACCGTATCTGAACTTGTACCTAGGGCACCGGCTGTGTACAAACTGAAAGATTACGATGGTGAAGAGATCATAGGATCCTTTTACAACCCTGAATTGCAGAAAATTAAAGTCGATTCCACAGACATTTACAGGGTCAAAAAAATACTGGCTAGGAAAATTAAGAATAAAAAACGATTCGTTTAAGTCAAATGGCCCGGATGGCCAGAAAAATTTAATAGCTGAATACCAGAGATCCATGCCCAAGATGTTCAATAAAATCCAGAACGCCCATAATCGGCTCATCATTCTCTAACAGTATACGATGGAGCACAAAAAAGTTTCCTTGTGATTCTGCCTAGCAACGCTTCCTCAGACATTTTCCCTAACAACACAATTCCCAATTTCACAACAAAGCTTGCTAAACCTATAGAATTAGAAGGTTCTTGCGAAGTCAGTCTAGCAGAAATACTGTATCCACATACATGGAATACCATAGACAAACCGGATAACAAATTCTACGTTTCAGCTCAAGTCAAGTCAAGTGAAGTTGGGGAGCATGCACTGGTACAGTATTTTGCCGCACCCACTACATGGCAAAACAACTCGGGATCCCGGTTTGCAACGCCCCAGGCAGACACACAGTTCAGTCCCACCCTCCGGAAATGACCCTCTATCTGCTGCAGCCAGGTGTTATGCTGGCGACCCCTTGGCTTAGTCCAGCCACTCCGGTCCCAAACAATGAGGATCTTACAAGCCAGATCACCCTCAGGGAAACGCGCCACATAGCCGTATTGCTGTAACTGACGCACCCTCACAATGCAGGTAATGTGCCTCATTCAGGACTCCATGACCAACTGCTCATTCGACACAAAGTCAAACCAATGGTACCCAATGATTTTCCAGAGAGACACAGTACTGAAGGAGTCCAGTCTTCGTCTCAGGTCACTGGATAGCGTCCATGTCTTGCAACCATATAGCAAGACAGGAAGCACCAGGACTCTAAAAACTTGGACCGTCGTCCTTTTGCATAGATATCAGGAGCGCCACACACCCCTTTCCAGAGACCTCATGACACCCTATGCTCTCCCAATCCATCTACTGACTTCACAGGAAGAGTCACCAGAGACATGAATGTTACTGCCAAGGTCAGTAAACCTTTCAACAAGGTCAACACTATCTCCGCAAACACAGACACTGCTGATGGCTTTGCCCAAGAGGTCATTAAAGGCCTGAATCTTGGTTTTTATCCAGGACACTCGTAAGCCCAGACACTCAGACTCCTTGTTCAGTCTCTCGAGCGCCCCGATCATATCCTCTATTGACTCCGCAAAGATCACAGCACCGTCAACAAAGTCGAGATCCGTGAATCATTCTTCACCAACAGATGCCCCACAGCCGCTGGACCCCACGACCCTCCTCAACACCCAGTCCATACAAGCACTGAACAGAGTAGGAGCAGAACACACTGCTGACGAACCCCAGAAGCATTTATTCGGAGCTCAATTGAGGTCGTCCTTTTGAAGCTCGCCTTTATTTACGCGCGCCTTTATTCGGCACTCAATTGAGGTCGCCCCTTTGAAGATCGCTTTAATTTATGTGCGCTTTTATTCTCCGCGCCCAATTGAGGTCGCCCTTTTGAAGGTTGCCTTTTTGTGTGCGCCCTTATTGAATAGAACCCACTGAGACAACAGACAAGGCACTCAGGGAATGTTATTTTGACAGCCATCAGACCGACCAGAACAATAAAAGGTGTATCCACTTTCAGAGATCTGTCCAGTCCCCGGTATGTGCACCTCAGAGAGTGCCGCCACTGAAATGCAGAGTTTATGCAGCTACTCCGACAGCAGAGGAAGATGATCATCTTGCCGGAAAGACAAGACATTCCACGTGCCCACCAACATGGGCCGCCTCAAATCGGGACCGAGTGCTGCTGTGCAGCGGCTGGCGCCTCAGCACCACACCAGTTTTGATCCCTGACCAGCCTGATCCCATTGGATCTCCAATGGTTTTCCCCCATCTCCTTCATGATGCGAGCAGCATTCCTATCTGCAGCTGCAGCAGAGCTACTCCCGCGGAGAGCAAAATGAAGTCCTTTCTGTAGTCTCGGAGCTTTGTGAAGTTTTTTTATGGTGGCTGGAGTGCCAATCCTGCCACCAACCCCCATGATTTCCCTGCAAGTTGGAGGACCGCTTGCAGGGCCTGATGCAGTTTAACGTCATACCCAGGACAGAGTGCTTCAGCTCCTGGGATAAAAAAAATATTACTACATTCCATGCGGACATTACGAAGGTATTCATGACCTACTGTCTTTTATGAATTTGACAACCTTAAGCCTACCCACTTTGACAGATGTTGCAACAGGAACTGTCCCTTCTGAGAATCCTGTGAAATTCAGTTATAATGCTGTGGAAAGAAAAGTCTTCATGGTACCGGGCAAAAAGGATGAAACTGTACACTTTAAAGGACAGCTGGGGCGAATATTAGGAGCACATCCTGATCAGACTCGGGGGTTAACTTACAAGGCTCCTTTCCCCACTGACATCAGGGCTGGCTTTTACACATTGTACGTGTACGGGGACATGATATCTCATCAGAGTCAGCGACAGCTACATGACCCTTTTGAGGTGTGTTCATATAGAGCAGGGGTCCTGAATCACAGTCCTGCAGGGCTGCAGTGGCTGCAGGTTTTTGTTCTAACCCAGTTGCTTAATTAGAAAGCAATTCTTGTGTGGTGGGTGGCCGGCTAAATATTCCGGCCCTCACCCCCAGGCCGCCAGATGGAGCCCTCATGACAACATGGACGTTCCCTGAATTCCAGCAGGGCCTCATGGACTTTGTAGTTTATTTGCGCAGCCCTGCTGGGTACACTGGAGACCACCAGGAGTCGCTGTAAGGGGGCTATCGGACTCTTACGTGCCCTATAACCAGGAAGTGCATCATGATCATATGACAAGAAGAAACGACATGCTTCCGGGTTGAAGAAAGGATCTTTTTATCCGACCTGGAAGTGTTCATGATCACATGGACAGAAGAGAGAAACGCTTCCGGGTCAGGGACTATATAAAGGACTCCGGGAAACCAGTACGCGGAGCTGAGCTGGGAGGAAGGGTGGCGAAGTGTCTGGGAGTGTGGAGGATTGCTTATTGTATTGATTAATTTATGAGTATTGTGGAGTGGAGGGTGCTTTGTGCACATTACTGTTCAAATAAAAGTAGTATTTGGACTTTTACCTGGTGTCTGGAGTCGAGTCAGAGGGTTCAAGAAGACGACAGCGACCTCAATCTGTCACACTTGCCAATAATTTAATTTCATGGCTTGTTAGTGCTTTAACTCTGCTATGTCAGCTCATTCTCATATCCCGGATTTTCTTCCCCTTTCTAAGGATATCATCCAAATGATTTGAAGGCTAAAATGGATAAGTAATTCTCAGTCCTTCACTTTTTTCTCCTCACTTTCCTTCCAAGTTTTAATTAAACCCAATAGTGCATGATAAATACAGAGGTGTAAATGGAAACAAGCTAAATGGAGAAATGCTGGTGTCTTTTGTTATTAGCATCTTATTGCTAATAAGGAACAATTAAAAACTGAGAATACAGCTGTTTAAGACTAAAATGAGCAATGGGGGTTCAAAATCCTAACGAGTGAGACAACTAAAGTGAAGCAGAAGTGTTACTTGAGCAATAAGTGCTTCTTATTAAGCAACTGGGTTGGAGCAAAAACCTGTAGCCACTGCGGCCCTCCAGGACCGTGATTGAGGACCCCTGATATAGAGGATCAAGCGAATAAAATTACTCCCATCACATACGACAAACCTCATTATGCCCCAGTCAGCAAGAATCATTTTGACACAGTGACTATTGAAATAAAGACGGACCAGAACATTTCAGTTTGGTAAGGTGATAGTGAAGTTCCATTTCAGACCTGTTAGGCATTGTATGCACGACTGAAGCAATGAAGTCTTACCAGGACCTGACACCTTACATCCAATATTACCAGACCCAAGCGGGTAACAGGTTACCGGGATTCTCTGGATCCCCTGTAATGTATGGTGGGGGTATTGGAGGTATATTTTGGGGGTTTTTAAGAAGAGCTTTACCTCTCCTGAAAAAAGGCTTTGACATTGCAGAACCACATATCAAATCGGCTGCTAAAAATGTTATAAAAGATGTGATCACCGGGGCTATTTCAAGTGCGGCTGGTGGCGGGCGAGAAAAGCAGGAGGGAGCGGGCTTGATGGTAATGAGAAAGACAAAATGCAAGAGACCATCGGGGTCGCGTGAGGGCCCACCAATCAAAAAGGCAAGGCACACTATTTATACAGCATTTTCTAAACATCGTCAGAAGAAGAACAAGACTAAAGCAAGCAAAAAGAAGAAGAGAGACATTTTTTAAGAGAAGATGACTTTCATACGCAGAATGTCTGGAGAGTGTGTCAAATCTGAACTGGACCTGTTTTACAGTGCCTTTCACTCAAACGAGTGTAGATAAAAGCATAGACATCAAATTACTAGACGCCGCATGACCAGCAGCATCGTACGTCAACGTCGCCACCATATTGTGAGTGGCACTGCTGTGGAGTGAAGTAATGGATAAAGATGCCTCATGCATGTGCTGCTTGGTATTGTACAAACTGCTGTACGCTCCAAACCAGATCACAGAGATTACATTTCATAGGTAAGGCTGAACAATTGTTTTGGTTATATTGGCCATTAGAAAATCCCGTTTTATAATCTTAACTTTAGCTACGCCAGGCTAAGCTAGCAAAGCTATGCATTTATGTGCTCAAGTGAGCCTCCAAACAACGTTTTGGCTAAATATATTTAGTCACTAACTATGTAGATTGTTGTTAGCTGTTAACATTTCTCAAACTCTGAAGGTTTCCCAATGAAATCCACCTCAGGAAGCAGTGGGCGGTCAGGTAGCCCTTAGACGGGATTTTGAGAAAGCTGTCCTGTGATGTGTGTCGTGCTAGTTTGGTAACAGATGTTGTACCAACATCATATGATCAACGCTACCACTCACTAACATTTAAAAAACAAAGGAGGTTTGATGAGTCCTTCTGAGGGTCCAGTCAAGGTGGTCAAAGTAGCTGAGCGTGTTATCTGACAGTCGACATTAGGACAAGCTGTCAGTGTATCTTTGATCAGTCAGTTTGTTTCTCAAGGAGCACATGGAGGAAACACAGTTTGAAATTGACAACAATCATTATATGCTCATGTCTTTAGTTGTGTCTGTCAACCACAAGCTAAGGCTGCACCATATTGCCAGACTGAATACTCTGAAATTACAGGATCTGAGTGAGCGAGAGGAGTGTAAGTCTGTAGGAGATCAGTGAGGTAGCGGAGAGCTGTAAATGTTCAGAGCAGTATTTAGTATTGTATTCTGTAGATAACAGGGAGCCAGTGAAGTTGAGAGAGAATCGGTGTAATATGTTCAGTGGATTTAGAACAGCAGGTTATTATCCTGGCAGCAGAATTTTGAAGAAGTTGTTAGCGATGGATACGTTTTTGTGGGATGCCAGATAGAATAGCATTTCAGTAATCTATATGTCAGGTGACTCGGGCATTAACTAATATTTCAGTACTGTGTTGCGTAAAAACAGGACGAAGTCTAGAAATGTTTTGGAGATGGAAGAAGGCATTCCGAGAAATGTTACTTATATGGGAGGAATTATTTAATAATAATAATAATAATAATAATAATAATTATTATTATTATTATTATTATTTAATAATTTCCATTATTTGTGTATAAATGGATATAAATAATTGCATTTAAACGGTATCCAAAATCTGTTGTATGTAAACGATACCGTTTTAAATGTTATTGTTTTTTCATCAGAAAACCCGGTTTCCACATTTACCTGTATTAGTTTAAATGGCACTTTTGCCACTCGCAATATGGCGGATGCGGGGACGTATCGTGTCGACTGGGCAACACAGCGAATACACCGTCTATCTATATATGTCTGTGATTGGGCTCTGTCGCTACCCGATCTGCGTGCCTACCAGATTTGCGCGCGCAGGCGTATTGAAAGCCTAGCATGCCGTAAAGTGTTAACACATGCGTTAAACAGATTGGGCAGCACCGTAAAGTGATCGATGACGTTTTCGTTCAATACGTATGCAATAACACACTCCGCATGCGCTTAATAATAAAAAAAAAAATATATACTAAACATTTCGCTTTTCGGCATGGATCGCTCTCAACTGCGCATGTCGATACACAACGGGCAGTACAGTATTTTCGTTGAAATGCCGTAGTAGTTGACCATAATGATAATATTATTAAATATTCATTGTACGTTCTGTTTTCACGGCTGAATTAAGCTTGTCATACTCCTCGTTATACACGTTGTTTATCACTGAGATCGCTTCGTTTAGTTTACATAGCACTTCTTTTTTCAGTTCCCATTGTACAAAGTATTTAACCATTGTATGTTATTATAGTCTACATATAAAAAATAAATGACAGTTTTAAAAATAGATGTATTCAAGTACTTTATTGACATTGAGTAACGCAACGAAATTACTCGTGTCAACTTCACGTTGCATTTAAATTCCACTCTCAAATAGTTACGATATATAATAATACAATAAATAAATAATGAACTAAAAACTGAGTAATCATACAAAATATGTTCAAAATATTGGCAAGATGCCATATATGTTAAAGCAACCAGGATGGATTATTATTGCATAAATGCACAGCAGTATAGATTACACATTACCTACATTAATTGTACATGATCAATGAAAACGATTTCAGATTGAGGAGATATATACGAGTTCAATAAGTTTATTGCAGCTGGAAAAAAGTTTTTTTTTTTGTCCATTTGTAGCATACAGATTGATAATAATAATAATTCTTTGCATTTATATATCTGAAATGCCTGCCAGATGGCAGAAGCTAAAACAAGTTCTGTCCAAGATGAGTGTTCTCCTTGATGTTTTTAGCCCTTCTTACACAGGGAATCTTGTATCGATGATCAAGTGATGGCAGTTCAGTTCCATTGAACGTCTTGTGATGTTTTTATGATCCACTACAGGGCTTTTTTGGCAGGTTTGGTGCAGCTGTTGTACCAGGCTTTCATGCAGTTAGTCAAAACAAGTGTGTATATATGTAAAAATGAACTGTTGATGCACTTTTCATCCCTGGAAAAACTCTTTAAAAATAACTTTACATATTATTATTAATGAAATACACATGTCATAGGGCATCATGGTTTACAAAATTTTGTTGCGGTGATACTAGTGGATTGCATAAACAGTCTTTTTAAAGAAAAAGAAATCTTCATTTCATGTCTAACCCACATAAAGCACAACCCCAGCACCATCTTCTGTGATACTATTGCTCGTCTTGTACTCAAATTTAAATGGCTTTTATTCACCCATATAGTGTCTTAAATGTGAGTTAATAACTGAATAATGAAAAAGGAAACACTTTTCATGCAAATTTTATTGAATAAATGTTATAAGAACAACAAAAGTGAACAATGTGAAAAACAATGCACCTAAAAAAAACATTTGTCAAATGTACAAAAAAAACCCAAAGTAGTAAAAAAATTCACCACATAGCTTTAACATATTTTACCCAGAGCACAGAAAATTTAAAGTTACATTGTTTTGCTATTTTGATTATTAAAATTATTCCACAGATAACTTCTAACATATTTTAATACTAATAAAGCCCAAACTGCTAAACTGCTTAACAAATATATATAACTTTATCAAAACGAAAAAATATATATTCAATTAAAAAGTACACAAGAGGAAAATTGAAAGGTCCTTCTCCTTAACTATATCTGCTGGTCAGATGGCCCTGTTGAAGAACACAAAAAGGTCCAGTTGGTCAGGATGATTGACAAAACAACGTCTCAGGGTCACAAGGTCACAGCCCCCCCAGGCCCCTGTGGACATTCTCACCAAGCACACTGTTGTGGTATTAGTCCAATTGCAGCTCCATTTCAAGAGGGTCTTCAGAAATCTTCTCTCTTCAGCACCACAGTCAGCTGCACAAGACTTGACCAGGGTGCACGGCAAAGGGCATCACTGGACAAAAAAAAGAAAACGGCAAAAAAAAACAATGGTTATTATCTGGTGTAAATCTTTCAAAGTGTATGCAGTTCCATTCATAAAGCAGAAGTAAATCGTAAACTGATAGAAGTGGGAATTAAGCAGAGGTGAAGTTTAAAAATGGAGTTTTAAAAGTATTTTGAAAGGTTTTTCATTTATAGCCGGCATTCTATATTTTTGGTGTACAGTACATGTACAAGCTGCTTCACCAGTTCTTTGATAAGCAAATTAGTGGTTGTGGATTAAAGATTACACTGAGGAGTGTTGGGGGAGAGACAGTACCAAATACAGGAAGGGACTAAACTGTTCAGAGCTTTTTATGTAATGAATAGTATAGTACTTTAAAATCAATTGTGAAGGAGACAGCCATCCAGTTTATTAAAGCTAAGGTCAAGTAAATGAGTTTGGAATATGGAGAAAAACAAAATGTAAACAAAACAAGATCCATTACCCCAGAATACTTGGCAATGACGCAGTAGATTCAGACCCACGACTCAAATGAAGGATTCTGGAAGCACTGGGCAGTAGCATTATCTTCTATTCCAACAGATATCACAGCATTCTCTCCTTCTTTAATTGCTGCCCTATCTTTCAGTTAAATTCTTCCACTTCACTAAGGCAAGTAACATATAAAAATAATAAACAAGAAATATTTAAACACTTACTTCAAACATTCCTAGACTTGACTTTTACCTGATACTGTATTCTGGGCCACCAAGAAATAAGTCTTCTGCCTCCTGTCCTGATACACCCTGTAGAGCAGCCAGGGCACAGATGATGGACTATCCAAAATTAAGAAAGAACAGAATACAAAAGTTGCTGGCATGTAACTGAAATATAAACACAACACATTATAAGTGAAGGCATACACCAATTACCCAGTAACAAAGCATAATACCCCTAAGAATGTGTGCTTTACTTTGCAAATGAAACAGCCTGGTTTTGTTTCTATTGAAACTCATACAACGAGAAAAACACAACAGTTACTGGGATTGCGAGGATTCACACACAGACTAAGATATTGTGCTCTAATGTTGGGGAGTTGCATAAGAAAAAACACATTTTAACATTCGTTAGTGGATACCAATTTACTTCTCTCTTTAAAAGAATTGTAAAATTTAGACACCTGATCTGAGATACATCTAGGCAGGTCAGATTTTCATATTCCCAAAAAGAGAAAACCAACTAATCCATTAATCAAGTAAAAATCAGTAAACAGGAAAGTCCACCTGAGCAGTTTTTTTAATAACACAATTTATTAAAAGTTTTGCATATTTCAAAACATTCATGCGCGTTCATTGAAATCACCAGCCTATTTAAAACGGTAAATTTTGTAATATTCCAATTATTAAACAAAACGTCAGATAATCCTAAATATATCTAGATTATATTACAGTATATACTGTATTCTCAAAAATTGAAAAGCATTCAATAAACATTACATACAGTACCTTTAATCATAAAATTCACGGACACACGTCGTATTTCACTTCGCTCTCTGACCGTTAAATTGTTGCTAAATTCTTCCCGTAAAAGATGTTCTTTCAAGTCGTTGTAAAATTGAAAAGTCTCCATTTTTTCAAGAAGTGAAAATTATTCTTCTGCCAGGAGAAAAATTCAATATGCTCCTATTCTCTACAGCGTTCTTCTTTCTCCTTCTCTTTCGAATGGCGAAAGTTCTATTTGTTAATGCAGACCGAGAAATTAAAATCCCGTGGTAACTTTTTTTCTCGTGTGTCGTAAAACATTGGACATGCGCAGAACAAATCGGGCAGCGTCGTGAAATGAATTTTAATTAAGCAGAGAGCGCGTGCGCGAGACAAATCGGATGGGGACTCCTGTCGCAAAGTAAAAGAAACGCAGATCGTGCAGGGTCGTAATAGTTAAGCTATGCGCCTGCGCGCGCAAATCTGGTAGGCACGCAGATCGGGTAGCGACAGGCTCTGTCGCTACCCGATCTGCGTGCCTACCAGATTTGCGCGCGCAGGCGTATTGAAAGCCTAGCATGCCGTAAAGTGTTCACGCATGCGTTAAACAGATTGGGCAGCACCGTAAAGTGAGCGATGACGTTTTCGTTCAATACGTATGCAATAACACACTCCGCATGCGCTTAATAATAAAAAAAATATATACTAAACATTTAGCTTTACGGCACGGATCGCTCTGAACTGCGCATGTCGATACACAACGGGCAGTACAGTATTTTCGTTTAAATGCCGTAGTAGTTGACCATAATGATAATATTATTAAATATTCATTGTACGTTCTGTTTTCAGGGCTGAATTAAGAGTGTCGTACTCCTCGTTATAAACGTTAATTGTTTATCACTGAGATCGCTTCGTTTAGTTTACATAGCATTTCTTTTTTCAGTTCCCATTGTACAAAGAAGTATTTAACCATTGCATATGTTATTATAGTCTACATATAAAAAATTACAGTTTTAAAAATAGATGTATTCAAGTACTTTATTGTCATTGAGTAACGCAACGAAATTACTCGTGTCAACTTCACGTTGCATTTAAATTCCAATGTGAAATAGTTCAGATATATAACAATGCAATAAATAAAGTATGAACTAAAAACTGAGTAATCATACAAAATATGTTCAAAATATTGGCAAGATGCCATATAAAATGTTAAAAGTAACCAGGATGGTTTATTATTGCATAAATGCACAGCAGTACAGATTACACATTACCTACATTAATTGTACATGATCAATGAAAACGATTTCAGATTGAGGAGATATACGAGTTCAATAAGTTTATTGCAGTTGGAAAAAAGTTTTTTTTTGTCTATTTGTAGCATACAGATTGATAATAATTCTTTGCATTTATATATCTGAAATGCCTGCCAGATTGGAGAAGCTCAGACAAGTTCTGTCCAAGATGAGTGTTCTCCTTGATGATGTGTTCAGCTCTTCTTACACTGGGAATCTTGTATCGATGATCAAGTGATGGCAGTTCAGTTCCATTGAACGTCTTGTGATGTTTTTATGATCCACTACTGGGCTTTTTTGGCAGGTTTGGTGCAGCTGTTGTACCAGGCTTTCATGCAGTTAGTCAAAATAAGTGTGCATATATGTAAAAATGAACTGTTGATGCACTTTTCATCCCTGGAAAAACTCTTTAAAAATAACTTTACATATTATTATTAATGAAATACACATGTCATAAGGCATCATGGTTTACAAAACTTTGTTACGGTGATACTAGTGGATTGCATAAACAGTCTTTTTCAAGAAAAAGAAATCTTCATTTCATGTCTAACCCACATAAAGCACAACCCCAGCACCATCTTCTGTGATACTATTGCTCGTCTTGTACTCAAATTTAAATGGCTTTTATTCACCCATATAGTGTCTTAAATGTGAGTTAATAACTAAATAATGAAAAAGGAAATACACTTTTCATGCAAATTTTATTGAATGTTATGAGAACAACAAAAGTGAACAAAGTGACAACAATGCACCTAAAAAAAACATTTGTCAAATGTACAAAAAAAAAAAAAAATGTAAAAAATCACCACATAGCTTTAACATATTTTACCCAGAGCACAGAAATTTTAAAGTTACATTTTTTTTCTATTTTGATCATTAAAATTATTCCACAAATAACTTCTCTAACATATTTTAATACTAATAAAGCCCAAACTGCTAAACTGCTTAACAAATATATATAACTTTGTGAAAACGAAAATATATATATACACAATTAAAAAGTACACAACAGAAAAACTGAAAGGTCCTACTCCTTAAATATATCTGCTGGTCAGATGGCCCTGTTGAAGAACACAAAAAGGTCCAGTTGGTCAGGATGATTGACAAAACAACGTCTCAGGTCACAAGGTCACAGCCCCCCCAGGCCCCTCTGGACATTCTCAGCCAGCATACTGTTGTGGTGTTAATCCAATTGCAGCTCCATTTCAAGAGGGTCTTCAGAAATCTTCTCTCTTCAGCACCACAGTCAGTTGCACAAGACTTGACCAGGGTGCACGGCAAAGGGCATCACTGGACAAAAAAAAGAAAACGGCAAAAAAAAAACAATGGTTATTATCTGGTGTAAATCTTTCAAAGTGTATGCAGTTCCATTCATAAAGCAGAAGTAAATCGTAAACTGATAGAAGTGGGAATTAAGCAGAGGTGAAGTTTAAAAATGGAGTTTTAAAAGTATTTTGAAAGGTTTTTCATTTATAGCCGGCATTCTATATTTTTGGCATACATGTACAAGCTGCTTCACCAGTTCTTTCATAAGCAAATTAGTGGTTGTGGATTAAAGATTACACTAAGGAGAGACAGTACCAAATACAGGAAGGGACTAAATTGTTCAGAGCTTTTTATGAAATGAATAGTATAGTACTTTAAAATCAATTATGAAGGAGACAGCCATCCAGTTTATTAAAGCTAAGATCAAGTAAATGAGCTTGGAATATGGAGAAAAACAAAATGTAAACAAAACAAGATCCATTACCCCAGAATACTTGGCAGTGACGCAGTAGATTCAGACCCACGACTCAAATGAAGGATTCTGGAAGCACTGGGCAGTAGCATCATCTTCTATTCCAACAGATATCACAGCATTCCCTCCTTCTTTAATTGCTGCCCTATCTTTCAGTTAAATTCTTCCATTTCACTAAGGCAAGTAAAATATAAAAATAATAAACAAGAAATATTTAAACGCTTACTTCAAACATTCCTAGACTTGACTTTTACCTGATACTGTATTCTGGGCCACCAAGAAATAAGTCTTCTGCCTCCTGTCCTGATACACCCTGTTGAGCAGCCAGGGCATGGATGATGGACTATCCAAAATTAAGAAAGAACAGAATACAAAAGTTGCTTGCATGTAACTGAAATATGACCACATCACCTTATAAGTGAAGGCACACACCAATTACCCAGTAACAAAGCATAATACCCCGAAGAATGTGTGCTTTATTTTGCAAATGAATCAGCCTGGTTTTGTTTCTATTGAAACTCATACAATGAGAAAAACACAACAGTTACTGGGATTGCGAGGATTCACACACAGACTAAGATATTGTGGTCTAATGTTGGGAGTTGCATAAGAAAAAACACATTTTAACATTCGTTAGTGGATACCAATTTACTTCTCTCTTTAAAAGAATTGTAAAATTTAGACACCTGATCTGAGATACATCTAGGCAGTTCAGTTTTTCATATTCCCAAAAAGAGAAAACCTACTAATCCATTAATCAAGTATAAATCAGTAAATAACAGGAAAGTCCACCTGAGCAGTTTTTTTAATAACACAATTTATTAAAAGTTTTGCATATTTCAAAATATTCATGCGCGTTCATTGAAATCAACAGCCTGTTTAAAATGGTAAATTTTGCAATATTCCAATTATTAAACAAAACATCAGATAATCTTAAATATATCTAGATTATATTACAGTATATACTGTATTCTCAAAAACTGAAAAGCATTCAATAAACATTACATACAGTACCTTTAATCATAAAATTCACGGACACACGTCGTATTTCACTTCGCTCTCTGACCGTTAAATTGTTGCTAAATTCTTCCCGTAAAAGATATTCTTTCAAGTCGTTGTAAAATTGAAAAGTCTTCATTTTTTCAAGAAGTGAAAAATATTCTTCTGCCAGGAAAAAAATTCAATATGCTCCTATTCTTTACAGCGTTCTTCTTTGTCCTTCTCACTCGAATGGCGGAAGTTCTATTTGTTAATGCAGACCGAGAAATTAAAATCCCGTGGTAACCTTATTTCTCGTGTGTCGTAAAACATTCGACATGCGCAGAACAAATTGGGCAGCGTCGTGAAATGAATTTTAATTAAGCAGAGAGCGCGTGTGCGAGACAAATCGGATGGGGACTCATGTCGCAAAGTAAAAAAAACGCAGATCGTGCAAGGTCGTAAAGTTAAGCTCTGCGCATGCGTGCGCATGCGCGCGCAAATCTGGTAGGCACCGCAGATCGGGTAGCGACAGGCTCGCTTAACAGTCACGTGATCTAGTGTCGGCCACAGGATGACGTCATCCAACGCGACAGCTACTGTAGCCACGCTGCCACTATCTCGCTTTGTGAAACGTTACGGACGCCAGACTGTTGCTGAGTGAACGAGTTCAGAAACAATCTCATCGCTAACAGGCAGGCAGTAAGTACTCTGTATTTTGAGAATCGCCGCGCGGCGCGTTCGTTAGCTCCCCGCTGAACTTCGCTTGACTGAATCCTCCTGTGGCCACCCGCGTGCTGTTTCTGTTCATTGGTATCTGCGGTTCACGTAACGTGGCTGACTCCTAAATTTTAAATCGTAGCACCCAGTCACACTGCTGGCGCCTATTCATTCCTTTACATGTGTTCCTTTTGTCGATTCCTTCTCGAATCGCAGACATCGAGGAGACGGCCATTCCACACGTACGGCGCTTTGATTTCTGCCTTTGTTTCTCTTTTGTCCCTCCGTTGTGTCCAGTTCAAAGACAGTCGCGGAGGTGGTGAGCTGCCGGCCATTAAAAGAATAGTGAGGAGTCAGATTAGTAAAAGTGAAAACGAATTCGAGTCCATGACCGTGGAGAAGAGTCTTAGAGAATACAAGCTGAGAACAACAGTATCTGTATTTACACACACGGCTTCAAACCTGCTTGACCCATTGCCGATATTTACATGCATTGCTTTAATAGACACTTAAATGTGTGTCTTTTTTTTCCCATTTAACTTGTGTCAAATATGACAAACTCCCATGTTTCAGTGCTAAAGCCAAACCAGTAATGTCTGTTAGTGAGTATTAGAGAAGTTAATAGAGATTTGTGGTTTGTGTTACTGCCTTACAGTTCTGTCAGAATGAATTTGAATCTCAGCCTGTTTTTTAAGTCTCTATGCAGTTTCCATGTCTGCTCTTTTATTCTAAATTTCATTACTATTCTAAAGATGCTCAGGTTTAGTGGCCTGGCAAATCTAACTTGTCTTGGTGTGGTTGTGGACTTGAATGTGAGTGTACCCTATGATGGTCTATAGCTGGCTCCTGCCCTGTACAGGTACTCTGGTTTTCTTCCTATACTCCAATAACTTCTGTTTGTGTTTGTTTTGCACTGGACCACGGTAGTGAAGTGGAAGTTAAGGTCCATGTGACTTTATCATACAGACCCAACCAGGCTGTGTGGGTGACAGCATGTGCCAGTCTTAGGTGAACACCACTGTCAGGACTGGCATCCTTCTTCTGGCCAAGATCCACTTTCATTTAATTAGTATATTCATTAAGGCCAATACTGAACCGCTTTTACTCTGGACCACCCCCTTTAGGGTTACCCATAACAAACTGGTCCGTCGTGGTGGACCGTTAAGAATGACTGAGGCACACAAGGCCTCCACAGTGCCAATCTCACAATACTGGGTGGTGCTGCTGTTTAATAGGAATTTATTAATGTGTAAAATACTAAAATATTTGTGATGTGTGCAGAGTGTACTTAAACAAGATGAAGCTGATAAACTTGAAACTTGTTTCAAAGTTGTTGAAAATGACAGTTTGTTTTGAAGAATGTTTTTGTACTGGAGCATGTCAGATTTGCCAACCACAGTCGCTGATCTCATCACCTGACCACATTAATTTAAACAATTGTCACATTTAGCGATTGTGTGTCGACCATTCAGCAGAGTTGTGCTCAGCCCTGTTTCTAACAGCCAATAGCATGCTGTTGATGACGCCTGCAGTGTACAAAGGGTTAACAGCTGTAGCTCTTCAGCAGCAATCTTCACCCTTTATTTTATTTTTATTTTTTCCCCTTTTGTTTTGCTATCTGAAACACAAACCAGAAAGAGGAGCATCTCTTATTTTTGTTAGGTTCAAATCCTGCAGTTTCTTATTCCTCTTCACTTAACTCTATGCCTTCTACTTCAGAGAAACATTCACTGGTTGTCTGCTCTCCTGCACACACAGTCTGCTCCTAAGACTGAAAACAAAATCCATCAATCCATCCATTTTCCAACCCGCTGAATCTGAACACAGGGTCACGGGCGTCTGCTAGAGCCAACCCCAGCCAACACAGGGCACAAGGTAGGAACCAATCCCGGGCAGGGTGCCAACCCACCGCAGGACACACACAAACACACCAAGCACACACTAGGGCCAATTTAGAATCGCCAATCCACCTAACCTGCATGTCTTTGGACTGTGGGAGGAAACCCACGCAGACACAGGGAGAACATGCAAACTCCACGCAGGGAGGACCTGGGAAGTGAACCTGGGTCTCCTAACTGCAATTTATCTTAGCAAGTCGCAGGCTACTTGAAGTCAGACTTTGGGTGTCTCACATTAGGCAGCCATCTTTGCAGGGACACACTGCCAACTGCCTCCATCTTACTAATTATTTCAATGAAGGTTGTGAGTTAAATTGTTTTGGATTTTGTAAGCTTGGGACAGTTTCACATTCGAGAAGTTGATCAGCAATTTTAAGTTCCTCCTTCATATGCCTCTGTTTTATAACATAATCCTGAGGCCTAACTTGTATAAACCTTCCTTAAAATTAACTATTAACAAAATTCCGGGACCCTAACAGTATTGAATGTTCAATCAAAGTAGTGAATATTGTTGACACACAACTGTGTAAGATGGCCTCCTTCTTCTTCTAGCCTGTTGGACCCTCCTTTCATTCCTAAACTCATTTTACACCTAGTGTGACAGGAAAAGTGACGAGTTACTGTCTGATTGCTATGAACTGTCTGACTTGACGTCAGCTTTAACTAACAGGATGTTATAAAAATCAAATGTCTTTAGATCTGAATGATGCAGTTTTAATGGAATTGATTCCTGTTTTTTTCCACAGAGAGATAAAACTCTGCCATTTATTGTAACGTTTAAATGGATGTGAAAGAGGAGACGTGTGAGGCTGACCTGAATATCATAAAATTAAGGATCATAAATGTTAAGGAGGAGGACTGTGAGTGGGAGAGTGTCCACCCCAAACAGGAGAGTCTGGACATTAAGGAAGAGGACCGTGAACTGGGGTCAGTGAAAATTAAAGAGCAGGATGAAGAGAAGTGTGTCAGCACAGAGATACACAACTATAGAAGTTTGGAGAGTGTCGAGGAAGATGACCTTCATTATGGACATCAAGATGGAGCAGTGACCGGGTTAGTCTCTTCTCATAGCAGACACTCTTCATCTCCGGAGTCTTCTATCAATGTAAAATATGAATCATTACAGTCTGACAGAAAGACAACTGTAGAGATTTCATCTCCTAGAACTGAGGAAGGTCAGCCATCACCTAAGAAGTCATCTAAAACAAGTAAGGTGAAAATAACAATCGGTGTACATTTTAGGGTCAGGGATATGGGCCTGAAAGTGCTGTCTTGTGCTTTTTTTAAAAGAAACTTAGACAAAGGTTCAAACTATATTAAACACAGCAATTTCACTACATTTTACAGGGTTTAGGAGTCTGCACTTCTTCCGTTATTGTTTGTAACATTATGCAAACACTCTAAGCCTGTCTTTGGTATAGAAAGTTTGTGAACCCTTTGGAATTCCTTTTATTTCTGCAATAATTCCTCATACAGTGGTGTGAAAAACTATTTGCCCCCTTCCTGATTTCTTATTCTTTTGCATGTTTGTCACACAAAATGTTTCTGATCATCAAACACATTTAACCATTAGTCAAATATAACACAAGTAAACACAAAATGCAGTTTTTAAATGATGGTTTTTATTATTTAGAGAGAAAAAAAATCCAAACCTACATGGCCCTGTGTGAAAAAGTAATTGCCCCCTTGTTAAAAAATAACCTAACTGTGGTGTATCACACCTGAGTTCAATTTCCGTAGCCACCCCCAGGCCTGATTACTGCCACACCTGTTTCAATCAAGAAATCACTTAAATAGGAGCTGCCTGACACAGAGAAGTAGACCAAAAGCACCTCAAAAGCTAGACATCATGCCAAGATCCAAAGAAAATCAGGAACAAATGAGTACAGAAGTAATTGAGATCTATCAGTCTGGTAAAGGTTATAAAGCCGTTTCTAAAGCTTTGGGACTCCAGCGAACCACAGTGAGAGCCATTATCCACAAATGGCAAAAACATGGAACAGTGGTGAACCTTCCCAGGAGTGGCCGGCCAACCAAAATTACCCCAAGAGCGCAGAGACGACTCATCCGAGAGATCACAAAAGACCCCAGGACAACGTCTAAAGAACTGCAGGCCTCACTTGCCTCAATTAAGGTCAGTGTTCACGACTCCACCATAAGAAAGAGACTGGGCAAAAACGGCCTGCATGGCAGATTTCCAAGACGCAAACCACTGTTAAGCAAAAAGAACATTAGGGCTTGTCTCAATTTTGCTAAGAAACATCTCAATGATTGCCAAGACTTTTGGGAAAATACCTTGTGGACTGATGAGTCAAAAGTTGAACTTTTTGGAAGGCAAATGTCCCATTACATCTGGCATAAAAGGAACACAGCATTTCAGAAAAAGAACATCATACCAACAGTATAATATGGTGGTGGTAGTGTGATGGTCTGGGGTTGTTTTGCTGCTTCAGGACCTGGAAGGCTTGCTGTGATAGATGGAACCATGAATTCTACTGCCTACCAAAAAATCCTGAAGGAGAATGTCCGGCCATCTGTTCGTCAACTCAAGCTGAAGCGATCTTGGGTGCTGCAACAGGACAATGACCCAAAACACACCAGCAAATCCACCTCTGAATGGCTGAAGAAAAACAAAATGAAGACTTTGGAGTGGCCTAGTCAAAGTCCTGACCTGAATCCAATTGAGATGCTATGGCATGACCTTAAAAAGGTGGTTCATGCTAGAAAACCCTCAAATAAAGCTGAATTACAACAATTTTGCAAAGATGAGAGGGCCAAAATTCCTCCAGAGCGCTGTAAAAGACTCATTGCAAGTTATCGCAAACGCTTGATTGCAGTTATTGCTGCTAAGGGTGGCCCAACCAGTTATTAGGTTCAGGGGGGCAATTACTTTTTCACACAGGGCCATGTAGGTTTGGATTTTTTTTTTCTCCCTAAATAATAAAAACCACCATTTACAAACTGCATTTTGTGTTTACTTGTGTTATATTTGACTAATGGTTAAATGTGTTTGATGATCAGAAACATTTTGTGTGACAAACATGCAAAAGAATAAGAAATCAGGAAGGGGGCAAATAGTTTTTCACACCACTGTAATTCTGTGGTCTGATCTTCTATTAAGTCCATAAAACAGATGAGCACAGTCGTCTTAAACTAATAACAAACCATTAGATCCTTGTCGTTCCTGAATACATTGTTTAAACATGGGAAAAGTGCAGTTTGTGACCCACTGTCTTTAGAATCTTTCTGATCCTCCTTTAGCTGCAATGACTTCCACCAAACGTTTTCTGCAGCTGCTACTCAGGGTTCAATTTCTTGTCTATTCATTGTTTCGAAAGTTTTCAGTTCATTGATGTCTGAGGGATTCCTTCAATGATCAGGTGACTTCAGGTAAGCCAATAAATCCTAAGCCCATTTTTCTGATTGGCCGATCCAGAACACCAGCTTTCTTCTGTTTAAGCCTTTCTCTTGTTGACGTCTTTTTTTGCAGCTGATTGTCTTTTTCATTACCTAACTTCTCTCAACCTTTCACTATTATGACATCTCCTATCAGATTTCTTTGTAACAATTTTTAATTCAGTGCTACATTGATGATGGCATCCTGTCCTGGTCCTGCAGAAGCAAAAAAAGCTCTAAACTGTGATTCTACCATGAGGTGATAGCAATGGTGTGCAGTGATCTTTTACCTTCAGACCACTGTGAAATGGGGACACACACATGGTGACATGGGGATTCAGGCATTCACACACCAGACCAGGGTGACATTTATAAAACTTTGCATGGAATTTAGCATGAATATATGCGCACACCAAAAAAAAAAAAACGAAAATGTGTACGTCCAGAAAAAAAATATAAGATTTATGAACCGGATGTACTGTGTGCACATTACTACAAAATTTACTTTTTGTAAATCATAGTCACTTTTTAAATATGTATATGTGAACATTCCTTTAACTGCCACCCTGAAAACATTCACCTATGGAGTCTGTTAATCTGTCATATCTGTATGCAATCATGATGCTGCAGAACTTCATGGGCTGGTAGATTAGCGTCTTCCTCCTGACACCTTGAGACCCCATCACCTCCACTCAAGAATATCTGTCTTTGCTCTTCATCTGAGAGTGAAAGGTCACACATGTAGATACAGCGCCTCTCCTCTGTGCTCTTGGATTCAGGAAAGGTGTAGGGAAAAACTGTCTGTGCAGGAAGCCACTGTCACCTGGTGCATGTAATGACATGATTGCTGTTATAATGAATAGGTCAGGTCATATGAAACACTGAGAGTTCAGCAGGTTACTGCACCAACACATACTTCACCATGTAAAGCAACATCACTTCTGTCAAAGCTACTTTGTCTCAAAATAAATTAATGAATCGTGGTTTGATTTAGGCCATGGAGACGTCACATTTGTCAGCCACATCTTGGATGACTTGTGTATTAATGGAATGTAACTGCTTACGGTTAACAAAAGCAGCTTCAATCTTGCTAGGTTCCCTTTTTGCAATACGAGTGCAGTAAAGTGTTCCAGTTGTGTTAGGAGAGCTGGACACAGCTGAAGATTGACTTTTTGTGTTGGCAAAAACATGTCATGTGTTATGTGTGTACACCCACACTATACAAAAAGCAGATGTAGTGCATCAGCAGTCAGTTGATGGCTTCCAGCACAGCAGGCATAATGGAGTGAAGCTTGGCTGAGATACTGTTGAGCTGTCAGCCAGTTCCCTGAGAAGTGACATCAACTAGCAGATATAAAGTGATGACAAAGTAGAATTTCTTCAGTGCAAATTCCTATCATTGGCCCTCTTAAAGGGAACTAAAATATAGTCTCTTATATAGACATCTAATTTTTGAGATGTCATGTTTGTCACATCAACGCACATTATAATAACGGCTTGGTGAATTGAATTATTCTTGCGAGTCTTCATCTAGCTGGTTTGGCTGCATTTTCCTCTTTAATCAAGGGTGTCATCATTTCCCAGTTTCTCTGAAATGCTGTGTATGTATGGGTCAGAGTTACTGTAAATATGTTTGTTCCCCTGTCAACTTTCTTTTGTAAATCTTGACATTTGTATGGGAGGTTGCATACACACGTTTCGTGTCCAATTTTATGTGTATGCAAGCTTTATAAATGAGGCCTTAGGACCTTCACTAGCCTATCTTTAGATAGGTCTCAACCCAGGCAGCCTGACTCCAAACTCAACATTAGACGTCAGCATGCACAGGCCCAAAATGTATTGTTTAAATAGTTATAATAAAGCAACTGAAGGACCACCTCCCTGATATCAAATATAAACGCTGCGGGTGGTCCTTGAGGAGTGACATTGGTTTGACCTCACCTCTTAGGGTCTCACCAAAGAAATGCAAAGATTTTTCGGTAATTAATAAACGGAACAATATAAACAAAACTTGAAATTACATAATCAGAATGAAAAAGCAAGTAATAAAGTTGAAAAATATTGAAAGCACTAAATAAGCTAAGATGTTCTCTTAAATGCCTGTTTTTGCTCTCCCAGCTTTATTTTTATTGCCCTTTGTTATAATTTCCCAGCTTTATTCTCCTCTCGCTTTATTATCTCCTCTCGACAATCTTTAAGAGTTATCTTGATGTGATGTTGGGACAGCTTAGCTGTTAGCTAAACCAACAGACTTGATGGACTGATGAATGGTCTCCTGTTGTCTGTTACATTTCTTATGTTCTTGCTCTGTATGTTCATTGGCTGATCTTTTATTTGTCTGAGTGCCTCTAAGCCACACCTCCAGTCTCCTCTCATTAGTTAAATACCTGACTTGACTGGACTGTAAAGGTTTAAATGACGAATTCAGCATTGACAGTCAAGTTGTTTGTGTGTTATGAGTTCAGGTTGATCGTGTTTGTCTGTTGTTGTTGTGTAGTTGAAGATCAGACCGCATTCTCAGGAGGATTTCGGGCAAAAATTCAGTAGATTTCAAAGGTTGCACAAACTTTTTCTCAGAATTTAAATTGCTTTACAGATTTATTGATTTTATGCAACACACTGCTTAATCCAACTGAGTGTCCATCTCTGTGCATCTTTAGCTAACAGTCTTGTGTTTGGCCTGTTTGTTTTGTTATGTGTACAAGAACATGGAGAGTTGTAACAGGGACTACTAAGGAGGTACTGAGGGATTTGGAAATTGTAGAGAGAGAGACGTGCTGCTTAGATTGAATTGGTTGATATCAAACAAATCTCCAAGACCAGATGCTATTTATCCTCAAATGCTAACGAAGTTTAGTGAATATATATACAGTGGAACCTCGGTTCACGAACGTCTCGGTACACGTACAACTCGGTTTACGACCAAAAAGTTCGCCAAACTTTTGCCTCGGTTTACGACCACACACTCGGTATACGAACAAGCCAGGTTCCCTTTCGGTTTGTACATGTTCAGTCTCTCCCTGTGCATTTCCTGTGCAGCGAGCAAGAGAGAGAGCGAGAGAGCGCGGCACACACACACACACACACACACACACACACACACACATACACACACACAGAGGCAGCGCAAGAGACAGAGAGAGGCGCGCACAGACACAGGAGTGCTCTAGAGCAGGGGTAGGCAACGTCGGTCCTGGAGTGCCACAGTATGTGCAGGTTTTTGTTCCAACCCAGTTCCTTAACGAGAACTCAATTATTGCTGATGAAGCACCTATTGCTTAAGTGACATTTTAATGCTTCATTTTAGTGGTCTCGTTTGTTAAGGTTCTCCAACCTTAATTGCTTATTTCAATCTTAAACTGCTGCATTCAGTGTTTTAATTGCTCCTTATTAGCAATAAGATGTAAAAGACAAAGCAGCCAGCAGTTCTCCAGCTAGCTTTTTTCCAATTACATCTGTGTGTGTTCATCATGCACGCTTTGATTTAATAAAACACTTAATACAAAAATGTGACAGACTGAAAATGATCTGTTTTAGGCTTCAAATCATTTGGATGATATCCTTGGAAAGGAAAAAAATCTACGATATAAAAGCCTTACATTGCACAGACTAACAAGCTATAAAATTAAATAAGGTCTGAGATTGGCAATGATTGGTTTCTAATTAAGCAATTGGGTTGAATGAAAACCTGTAGCCACTGCGGCTCACCAGGACCGACATTGCCTACCCCTGTTTTACATCTTATTGCTAATAAGGAGCAATTAAAACACTGAATGCAGCAGTTTAAGATTGAAATAAGCAATTAAGGTTGGAGAACCTTAACAAGCGAGACCACTAAAATGAAGCATTAAAATGTCACTTAAGCAATATGTGCTTCATCAGCAATAATTGAGTTCTCGTTAAGGAACTGGGTTGGAACAAAAACCTGCACATACTGTGGCACTCCAGGACCGACGTTGCCTACCCCTGCTCTAGAGAGACACACACACAGGCGCTCCAGGCTCGCAAAAGAGAGACGCACGCACACACACACACACAGGCGCGGGAGAGAGAGGCGCGCACACACACAGGAGCGCGCTAGAGAGACACACACACAGGCGCTCCAGGCTCGCAAAAGAGAGACGCACGCACACACACAAAGGCGCGAGAGAGAGCGAGCGAGGGACGCATAAGGTAGAGAAGGCTTGTTTTTGTTTTCAGTTCTATTTACAGTGATCGGTTCGTAGCCTGCATTGTTGCAATGTTACTTTTCTTGGTGGTTTATTAAATTACGGATTTTTGAAATGTTCATTTTTTTCCCCTGTGCTTAAAACTCGTTAAAAAAAGTGTTTTTAGCAAGCGGTTCCTAGCACTACAGCGCAAACTATTGCAGTGTTAGTTTTCTCTGTTGTTCAAGGTTTTCTCAGTGTTATTCAATGTTTTTACATTTAGTTTACCATTACGCTGTGCATTCTATGGTATACTTAACTATATTTGTGCTTAAAAACTAAAATATATACATTCAGTTTGTACGGTCTGGAACAGATTAATTGTATTTACATACAATCCTATGGGAGAAATTGCTTCGGTTCACGACCAACTCAGTTTACGACCAGAGTTTTGGAATGAATTATGGTCGTGAACCGAGGTTCCACTGTATATATAATCCTTTGATGGATATTTTTTAGTAGTCACTGCACATTGGGACAATTTTTATGAACTGGAAAATGTAATCCCATTACATAGAAAGGGTGATTCGGAAAATTTAAATATCACATTGAAAATAAATGAAAGGAATTATTAAGGAAAAGATTGAGCGACACATGGCAAGAACTGGAGTTTTACTTAACAGTCAGCATGGATTCAGATGAGGGAGGTTGCGTTTTACTAACATGCTGGAAATCTATGAGGAACCAACCAAAGGATATGATCAAAGTGGAGCATATGATTTTATCTGGACTTTCAGAAAGTATTTGATAAGGTGCCACCAAAACTAAAAAGTGAAAGTTCAGGGTGTGGTGTGCAGAATTGGCTAAACACAGGAAGCAGAGGGTTATGGTGCGAGGAACCCTATCAAAACTGGGTGGTTGTAAGAGTAGTGTCCTACAAGGGCCAGTGTTAGGGCCACTGCTATATAAATATATTGTCACAAACGTGTGATTGGGAAACAGCTGAATGGCCTAAATAATAGAAATACCACACCAGACCAGGGGGTGGCAGGGTGCGCTGACTGTCTCTCTCAATCTCTCTGCATGGAAAATCCTGCAGGGTTCTGGCACCAATGATGTCACTTCCGGTCCAAACAATGTCACTTTTGGTTCCAGGTCTGATGATGTCATTTCTTTTACCGGCCTTTAAAACTGCCATCTTACCTCCATAATATCCAAACTATGTTGGACTCAAACCTGTGAACATCTCTTTTCAGTTTATTTCAATTTTGCAGACGGGAAACAATATACATTATGGGTGGCTGTCCCAAACGTTTATGATGTCTGTGACTCATCTTTGTGACAGTGGCTTTTTAATATCGGTCGAATTTTCCCAAATCTATCGTATAACTGCGCAATATATTCTAATATATCGGTAGAGGGAAGAGCCTCTTCTTCCCATCCTTCTTTTAAAATATCCAATATTCCCTGAGGTTGTCGTCCTTTTAACAATTCAAAAGCAGAGAACCCTGTCCCAGCTGACCACCTTGCGGAGCATTTGTTTGAGAGTCTGATTAAATCTTTCTACTAGACCATCGGTTTGTGGATGATACACCGCAGACTTTAAATGCTTTATTTTAAGTAATTTGGCCATTTCCCTAAATGTTTTCTGACGTGAAAGGCGTCTCCTGGTCTGCAAGGACTTCTTTAGGGATGCCATCACGCACAAAGACCCCTACAATTTCTCGTGTGATAGCTTAAGACGTGGCTGAGCGCAAGGAAACAGCCTCTGGATATCAAGTAGCATAATGATATAAATGATTTGGATAGGAATAAAAATAACAAGATGGTTAAGTTGTCAGATGATGCCAAGGTAGGTGGATTTGGCAGATAATCGAGAATCTGTTGAATCATCACAATAGAGGGATTTGGACAGTACACAGGCTTGGGCAAATATGTTGAAGATGAAATTTAATTTACGTAAATGCAAAGTATTGCATGTAGGAAGTAAAAATGTATGGTTTGTCAACAGAATGGAAGGTCTTATTATAAGGATTTCTGAGTTGTAGTGAAGTCATCACCACCGACTACTAGAGAGTGTTCAGAAGTCATTAAGAAGGCTAAGAGAATGTCAGGTTATTTAGTGCCCTGACGTGTGGAGTACAAGTCACAGGAGGTTATGCAGAGGCTTTATAAAACACCGCAGAGCTTATTTGGAGTACTGTGTGTAGTTTTAGACTCCAGGCTACTAAACAGACCTAGCAGAGGTAGACAAGTCCAGTGAAGAGTGACTAGGCTAATTCTAGGGATGTCGAGGTATGACTTATTGTGACGATGCAGGTTCTGCTCCATGCTCCCATCTGCCTTTTGGGAGCTCTTGAACCCGACACCGTCGGTAATGCCACCGATGAGCTGGACAGTGAGACACAACAATGTAGCAAGAGGATGGTGCAAAAAGTGCAAAGTGCTTTTATTAAAACAACAATCAAAAAACAGTGTTCGAATAAATAGGTGCAGCATTTCTCAAAAATCTTCAAATAAGTAATCCAATAATTGCTGTGAATTGTGGAGGTTAAAAACAATAAATAAATCCTTAAAAAACGAGGTTAAAACAATGCCTTTGTAGTGGTGACTCCCCTGCTTCTCCCGTCCAGGCTATGCACCAGGGGAGGCACCCTACTTGCAGCTGACCGTCTTTCTGCTTTCTCCTGCTGGTCTGTTCGCCACACTGATCCCTGGCTCCGGTGGGCTTCACCTGACCGTGACTTGGGCTCCCCAGCGACCCCATCTCAAGTCCCGACTCCTACTGCCTTCCCGGCCTTATGCGATGAGCCATCCTCCTTCTGGTCACTCCCGCTCCTCAATAATGCTCAGCGGGAGCGACCACTACTCAGCTGCAGGTTGTTCTCTACTCCGAACACCTTCACTTGTTCATGCACCGGCTTTCTCCTCCTACTTCCTGCCTTCTCTCCTTCTCAACCTCCATCTGGTTTTTTTTTCTTCCCTTTCTAGCTGTCTCACGCTTCTATTTATCACGGTGACGTGGATCAGATGTGGCAATTGGCAGCTCCTAGCATCAATTACAGATGCAAACGACTCCTCACCTGTGCACTTAAGTGAGGACCGTCCGCATCACGAATCACGCGGGATTCTGTCTTAATCAACTCACTGTTATGCACTTTACTATTACCTCAGCACCTCTCTGGCACAAGAAGGTTTGTACTGAAACTCCTGTTTTAAGTCTTGCCAGACTGTTCAGTGACTAGAACAGAGGTTGTGAAGAGTGGCTCTTAGTTAGTTCTGGGCGTCCATGTCCAAGGCTCTATGGAGAGGACCTTCCAGATCAAAGAAAATCTGTGAACTGTTTGTTCTGCACAGTGTGGATGGCTTCTCACACTAAAAGGGAGCAAATTGTCAGCTTTCAGCTCACAAAGAGAAAGCATTGTCTGCTTTTTGGCTTCCCAGAGAGAACATATCCTCAGTCTTCATCCACCAAAAGAGACAGAAGAGGTGAATGCAGCTACATTTAAAGGAGGGTGTAGCCCCTGGTGATTAAATTAAAGCCCCTTCTAATTGCAGATCCAGGGACTGCTTATAGGCTCCTTATTTTTTTCTATCAGAAACAGGCAGGTTCAGTTCTCAGTTACAAGCCTAAGATGAAAGTCAATTTGAGTGTTTTTGTTTGAAGGACACTCTGAAAAGCAGCAGCCTCAGCTCTGATTTACACTTTTGTGTTTAGATGAAGTACTGAGTTGATAACTGGTATGAGCTGCGGTTCAGCCATTCATTCAGGATTACAGGTGCAGCTGACTTTTTGCATCCTTATTAAATCTTCTGTCTTAACAGGTCTTGAGTGCCACTAAAAATCCTATTAAAATGGCGATGCCCACTTTGACCTACACAGCCATGGAGTATCTGGTGTTGTGACATAAACACTTGATGTGCGGCCTGTGCAGCTCCCCCTCCTAGGCCTGGTGTGGCAGGTGGTCTGTGTGCCTCAGTGACCCTTGTGTGATGTCTGGAGATTTGTGCTGCTGACCGGAACTATAAAGCGTAAATGTGACATTGGTGACCGGTATTTTGATTATTTAAATTGTGCTTATTTATGATGAGCAAGACAGCATTTTTCATAGTTTTGTAGAAAAAAAATATGCTATAAATTAGTTTGTCTCTTATAACTACTTCTAGTTTCTCATCTATACTAATAAAAGGCAAAGCCCTCACTGACTCACTCATCACTAACTCTCCAACTTCCCGTGTACGTAGAAGGCTGAAATTTGGCAGGCTCATTCCTTACAGCTTACTTACAAAAGTTAAGCAGGTTTAATTTCAAAATTCTACATGTAACGGTCATAACGGTCGACAACGTCTGCCATGTTAAACTTTATTTATGGCCCCATCTTCACGAAATTTGGTAGGCAGCTTCCCTGCGCTAACTGAAACCGATGTACGTACTTATTTCGGTGGTATGATGCCACTGTCAACCGCCATATTGAACTTTCCAATGGTCTTTGTTACTTATGGTCCCATCTTCTATTTTTACTGGCGGTGGCTCAGGGGAGAGAGTTTTTATTCCTTGCATCCCCGTTATACCCTCTGATCTCCCATTTCAATTAAAACGCCTCCAATTTCCAGTAAGGCACTGCTTCACAATGACAATAAGTCTCAGGGACAGACCCTACAAAAGGTTGGCATTGATTTGAGGCAAGATTGCTTTTCACATGGCCAACTATACCTTGCATGCTCAAGAGTAAGCTCAGCGCACAACTTGGTCATATTACAACCAGAGGGCCGAACTGACAATGTGGTATACAAAGAGATCCTTAACAAATAATTATTGGTATATTTTCCCTCCGTTTAAAAAGGTTTACTTTTTTCTTCTTAATAAAAATTTCAAAGCACTACTTTGCCACTGCGAAGTGCGGGTATTTTGCTAGTTGTAAAATACTATCACGGTGAAATGTTAATTTAGTAAATTGTACACATGGTGAAATGTTAAGTCCTTGTGTTTTGATCACATCGTGTATTTTGGACTCTCCGTTCACTAGATATGCTAGGCCTTACATCCATCTTATTTTGTGTGTCTTGTTGCCTTTGTACTTTGGAAATTACACCCGGGCATGGGTGCCACACATTTTATTGTTATTCTGTATATGTATTTAGAAATGTTTGTCTAATTGTTAGTTTCTCTTTGAAGAATGAGAAAATAAAGGAATTTTGTTCTATATGACTTTTTTTTTCTTTCTGAAGTTGCTTTTAATTTAATCCTTTTGCCTTTGTTAATTTCCTTAACAAGCAGTGTAGCAGTGAGATAAGCACTTTGTGTTGCCTTTGCAGTTTTACCACTCCTCAGGTTGGCATGACTGGTCTGCCTCAGTGGTCCTCCCAGTGATGATGTGTGGAGATTTGTGCTCATGACTGGGTGAGTCTAAGAGGAGGTGGCAGACAAAGAACAATCCATGAATGGCCCTCATGCTCATCTTGATCCATTCACACAACTTGTAGAGATTGAATTTCCTCTCAGAAAGGCATCTACAGTGGTATACAAAAGTTTGGGCACCTTGGGCAAAATTTCTGTTACTGTGAACAGTTAAGTAAGTAAAAGATGACCATATCTCCGAAAGGCATAACGTTAAAGATGACAAATTTCTTTAATATTTTAAGCAAGATTATTATTTTTATTTCCATCTTTTACCTTTTTAAAATAATGAAAAAGGTAAAAGGGCATGAAGGAAAAGTGTGGGCACCTACATGGTCCTTACTTAGTAACACCCCATTTGGCACGAATCACAGCCTGTAAACAATTTTTGTGGCCCTCTAAGAGTCTTTCAGTTCTTATTTGGGGGATTTTCACCCACTTATATTTTCAAAAGGCTTCTAGTTCTGTGAGATTCTTTGGCCGTCTTGCATGCATTGCTCTTTTTAGTTCTATTCACTGTGAAGCCCAGGGTGTGTACAAGCCACCCTCACCCGACACAGACAGGCAGGATGCAAGTTTCTCCACACAACACACCTTTATTTACAGGTGAAAAGTGCTTTCTTCGCTCCTCAGAAGAGTACAATGTCCACAACACCAAGCACAGTCTTTCTTGCCTCCAGTCCTTTTAACCTCCACTCCTCCTCATAGGTTTTTTCCTTCTTCCTCCCTACTCTGGCCATTGAGTAGTGGTAACTAACCCCTTTTATAGGGCACCCAGATTGACTCCAGTGGCCTCATGCATAACGCCATGCGTAGAACTCACACTAAAACATGCCATACGGACAAAAGCAGAAATGTGCGTACGCACAAAAAAATCCAGGTGCATAAATCTGTGCGCACACCAACTTCCATGTTCTTGTGCTCCATAAATCGCGGTCAGCGTGAAAAGTAACGCACACGCATGCCACCACTCCCCAACTCCTCAAAGAATTACGCCTCTTTCAATATGCAAATCAATATCAATAGCCATTAAGCTCACCACTCTGTGAAAAGACGATGGCTAAAGCACGGGGGAAAATAGATGAATTTTAGTGAATACCAAGTGGAGGCAAAAGAAAAACCTACTATTTGTTGGTTTAAACAGTGATATAAACAACAAAAGGAAGTTGATTGAGTGACATAGAGAGGCGGAGAGACTCGAAAGTTCAAGTTCACAAAGTCACACAGTGCCCAAAATAAAAAAGAAATTGTCAGATATCAAAGTTGCCGTGAAAAGGCAAGACGTAGCCCAGCGTCTGAGAGTCATATAAAAGCTTATTAGAGGAAAGAAAAAAAAAATAGGGACGCAATGAGAAAAAAAGCTTGAAATGTCAACTTTAATCTCGAAATTTCCACTTTAATCACATAGTTTATTTTGTCATTGAAGTAGAACATCATAAACATCATCTTTAAATCATTTAATTTACTTGTTCCTCAAATCCCACCGTAACTAAAGTAGCACGTTAAATGCTTTGTATTGTATGTGTTCTTCTACGCGCGCTGTGTGTGAATCACTACGTGCTTCTTAAACGGGCTTTCTCTTCCTCCAGCAGGACACAGAATCCATTACATTCATGATATTACAGCTCTCTGAATAATTAAAATACTGAGATGTATACTTGATATCATTTTCATGATGATAGGAATTAAAGCTCTTTATTAAACATGGGAACACAGTGGCGCACAAGGTTGTTCCTGCCTCCTGCAAGATGCTTGCTGTGCCGTACGCGACCTTCAATGAAATAATTTATTGCAGTATTGTCTCTTTAGAACGTACTAACCTCCAATTCTTGTTCTTCCTTTTCTTTCTCTAAGTCACCAATCACCACACAATCAGCTCTGTAATAGATGTCAAGCCATCTGTAAGCTTAGAACGCCAATTCTTCAGACTTTTAAGAAACATTGAAATATCTTTACAGTACATGTTTAATTATTCTATCCATCTAGGGTCACGCCAATCCTAGCAAGAATACAGCACGAGGCAGGAACATCACTAGCGCTGCGACACCGTGTCCTCACATATTAAATTATTAACAATATAGATTATTTAAATGATGTTAATCCAATATCCTTCTTCCTGCAGCACCTCCTGGTGTGGCGGAAGTGCTGCTAAACAGGGCTCAGTAAACATCCAGGCACCTCCAGGCTTCCATGCTCCAAACCCGTGGCCCCATTGCAAGCCAAGGGAGCTGCTTCTATCAGTATGGGGGAGACATTATCCAGAATAAGCTCTCTCTCTCTCTCTCTCTGTCTTTCTGTGCTGAAGGCATCCCTGCTGGGAATGAGCCCATTGTCGTTAATGTTCAGATCAAGGAACAGAGAGCCATGACAAAACTTTAAACGTGGGCCTCTTGAGGAGTCCATTGTGAATTCCGGGGTGAAGTTCTGATCATTATCCTTTTGTAGAAGCCATACTCTTTTCATTTTTAGCTTTTATAGATGGTGTGATGTTTGCTTCAGAATTTTCTAATATTTAATTGAATCCATTCTTCCCTCTACCAGTGAACAGTTCCTGGTGGTCCTGGCTTCAACACAAGCCTGAGACATGATTGATCTTCTCCCATCCTTAACAGTCGGAGACGTTTTCTTGTCATGGAATTCTGTGCCCTTTTCCTCCAAACACACCTTTGCACGTTTGGCCAAAAAGTTATTTTTTGACTTCTTAAGTTCACATGGTTTGGTTCTGTGGTTGAAGGTTCAAGACAACAGCAGGCAGACACCGATTTGAACAAACAGAAATCTTTTTATTTCTTTTTCTTCTTGGAAAGCAGAGGTCTGTAATTTGAGCATGCCAGCAAGTCACTGACAGTATCACGTCACACCCACTGCTCGGTTTTGAAAACAGGCTTTTATAATTTCTCAATCACGTACGCAAAGCTTATCTTATACTTGCAGCTTCACAAACAGTCCTTCCTTACTGGCAGAGTAACTTCTCCTTTCACAAACTAGGACAGGGGTGCGGTCCCCCAAAAGCTGACCCACCCTTTATTTATTTCTTTTATTCACCTTGTGGCTACTTTATATATTTAGGCTCTAATGCTTAATAACCTTAACTTTCCTTCATCACAATCTTAATGCATTTCATATGGTTAACACACGGAATTCTTATACTTGCAAATACATATACATGTTCTTATATTTTTTATCCACTCAAATGCACACAGATAGTAATCATCAAGGCGTTTTAGACTTGTTTATCCAAAAACAAATATTCATTGCACTAAGGCGTATTCCCAAAATCATCTTCCCCTCCCTTGGACTAGGTTAAAAGCCCTCAGCCCAAGATTCTTTGTTCAACTTTTATCTTAATACATCGATTCAAATTTTTATTATTCCACATTCCCCCCTTTTTGAACAAAGAATAGTTCAAACAAAACAATCTTGATTGAGAGTGGACTGATAAGAGGATTTGGGCTGGGAGAGAAGATGCATGCGTTCTGTGTGGAGGAAATAAGTTTTAGTTATTGAGGCAGTGAAAAACTTTTGGATAAAATAACGGAGTAACGGAATAAGACAACAGCAAACCAAAAGAATAACAGTTAAAGCAACTAAAAGGGAAACAAAAATGGATTTGAACCATTGGCCCCAAGAGCCAAATGTGGATATAAACCACTCATCAAGAGGGGTATCGATGCCTGAGTTTTCAGCCAATTCTAGGGAGAGAGCAGTCAGTCCAGCGAGGGCACGGGTGATGGAGCCATCAGGGGCAGTATTATTTGGATTGTACGTACAGCAAGCATCACCAAACATAGCACAAACACCACCTTTTTCGGCTAGAAGCATATCTAGTGCTATGCGATTTTGCCAGGTCATAAAGGAGATTTTAATCTAATTGCTCATGTATTCCTTCAACAGCTTCTTTAGTAAAATTCAGAAAACGCTGTTGGTTGTAATATAAATAATTTATCCAATCCACATTTTTATTGATGGTGATTATGGGAATAAGAGAGTCAAAACCAGCAGCTACTTGATCTCTGGCTTTGAATTTGTTAGGAACACCTCTAGGCACACCTATTGAGTCAATATACACACCTGGACCATGTAATGAGAGATTTGCAACAGATACTAAGGATCTACGAACACAATGTGTATGGGGAGAGGATGGAGGTTGTTGGCCATTTAAGGGAAGGAGACGGAAAGGCATGACCAATTGTATAAGGGTACAGGTACCAGTCCAATCAGGTGGGAGGATGTCCAGTAATTTAGATCTTCGGCACATCCACCAGACATCAGCACGGGCAGTGGCATGGGAGATAAACCAACTAAGGGAAATGTTATTGGAAAGAGGGATGGAGGCATCGATAGAAACGTTGTAAGTAAGGGAGCACCAAAGGGGGGGAGGGGAGCCAAGAGCAACGGCATTCTTGTTATGAGAGACTCGAGTGAAATAGGTGTAATTGCCAATATAGGGGCGGAACATAGGGGGAGTCGTGGGTTGAATTGGGGGAAAAAGGGTATTTAAGGTTCCAGGGGTGTTTGGGTAGGAGGGGTAGGGGAAACAATGGGAGAGGTATGGGGTGGTAGAATGAGAGAGGGAGTTGTAAGAGTTGTAGGGAGAGGGGATTTGGTTACCTGAATCTTAAACTGCCCGAGGGGATCGGTGCCTGAGACATGAGTCCCTAACACGCATGTACCCGAATCACGCAAAGAAGGATTTTTCAGTGTTATTATAAGTGGATTACAATTATTTTCTGAGCATTTGTCATTATTATGACCCTTAATTATAGAAAAACGAGCCTTAAGTCCATATTGTAAAGCCTGCCATGGTTCGTGACCCCAATCATGTGTTCCAGTATTAGCAAATACCAACGTCCACAGGTTGCACCAGTCATCTGAGACGTCCACATATCCCCCTCTAAAGTAGCTACCTCCCCTTGAATAGCCACCTCCGCTAAACATGGAGGTTGTTACGCACACATATTTATCAGACCAGACCCATTGGACTTGACGTCCAGAGCCACAATCAGCGATGGAGCAAAAATCAACCTGGATTGGGGTGGTGATTCCAAGGGGAAAAGTCAAGGTAACCAGGGTGGACGTTAATGGGAAGGTGAGGTAAACCAGTAATAAAGTCAAGAGTGCCATTTCTTGCAATGTGAGGCGTGTATCCAGGCAGGCAATCCTTCAACCTTAACTGCATGTGGTGTTGATAGCAGCACTTGGAATGGTCCCCTCCAACGAGGCTGATGTCAGTGCTTCCTTCGAGTATCTCTACCCAGGTTCCCAGGGGAATCTGGGAGTCCGTTGGTGGAGGACTGGTTCTCCAGGCCTGATTAACCTGTTCGTGGACTTCCTTCAGGGAGGCTCGGAGACCTGTAAGACTGGAGAGAAGATCATTGTCCACAGTATGCAGATTGACATTACTGATGACCATGCCGAAAGGCCGTCCGGTCAGAATTTCGAATGGCGACAGCCCTAATTGTCGATGTGTCCTCCCTCTTAATCCCATCAAGGCCAGGGGTAAAGCGTCAGGCCAGGTCAAATTTGTCTGCCCACAGATTTTAGCCAATTTAGATTTCAAGGTGCCATTGCACCTCTCTACTATACCTCCACTTTGGGGATGGTACTTGCAGTAATGATGTACATTTATCTGGAGCCAAGTAGTCAGTTTGTTTATTACAGAGTTCACAAAATGACTACCATTATCAGTCTGTAATTTCTGTGGTATTCCCCCATCTTGGAATGATTTCTTTTATCAAGGCTTTTGCCACAGTTTTGGCATCTGCATGTTTGGAAGGGAAAGCTTCCACCCATCGGGAGAACATATCAACAATTACCAAACAGTATCGGTACCCTTTTGATGGTGTCAGTTCAGTGAAGTCCATTTGAAGATGTTCGAATGGACCCATTGGGTTAGGTGTGACGGCGGGACTTACCTGGGTACCCTTTCCTGCATTAAATTTTTGACGTAATAGCGTCTGCAGAATTGCTCTGCATATGTAGAGAAGCCTACAGCTTCCCAATGTCTCTCGACATCTTGAACCATTGCATCCTTTCCAGCATGGTCCAGACCATGTGTGACTTTTGCCATACCTGGAAAAGAAGCCTTTGGGAGGAAAGGTTTGTTATTTTGCTTATGGGTCCAGACCCTATCAGAGAGGGATCCTTCTTTGAACCATTTTCTCTTTTCTCTGTCCGTGGCTGCGCTCTGTAAAGAGATAATTTGATTATCAGGGTCTTTGTCATCTTTCTGTAGAAATAAAGAGATTGGTGTGTTATTATATGCTGCCTGTTTAGCAAAGTGATCAGCTAATTTGTTTCCTTTGCTGACAGGGTCCTGTTTCCCAATATGGGCCTGGCATTTAACTATTGCCAGTTTTGATGGTTTGGTTATGGCTTCTAAGAGGGATTCTACTAATTTTTGATGTTGGATGGGCTTGCCAGTACTGGTCTTGAATCCCCTCAATTTCCACAATGCTCCATGATCATGGCAGACTCCAAAAGCATACCTGGAATCAGTATATTGTTATGATTTTTCCTTCTGACAACTGACAAACTCGGATGAGAGCTATTAATTCAGCTGCTTGCGCGCTTAAACTTGAAGAAATTCGGTTTGCTTCCAGCAGGTGGTCACCTTTGACCACTGCATAGCTGGTTGAGGATGTTCCATTTTCCAGTCGTAAGGAACATCCATCCACAAAAATTATCTCCCGTTTCTAAGGGTGTTTCCTGCAGGTCTGGTCTGGGTTTTATGACCTTAGTTATTTCGTCATGACAGTTGTGGGGCTCCCCCACTTCTTCAGTTGGAAGAAGAGTGGCTGGATTTAAGGTGGAGCACCTTTCAATTGTAACATTTGACAGGGTACAGAGTACGTTTTGATAGTGTATTGCCCTAGCAGTAGTGAGATGTGAGGTTTTAGCCTGAACTAAAATGGAGTGTGCGGTGTGATGCACCTTTACTGTTAGGGGGCTCATGAGCACTATATATGTACTGGCTAGCACGGCATCTGTTGTGGTTGCTACTGCAAGTTGGAATTCCCGTAGCCACTGGATCCAATTTTTTCGAAAAATAGGCTATTGGCCTTTGTTTTTCTCCTTGGAGCTGTGTTAGTACTGCATTCATATATCCCCCCATTTCATCCACGAACAGAGTGAATGGACGAGAATAGTCGGGGAGTCCTACAGCTGGCGCAGAGAGTAGTGCACTTTTTAAATCACATAGAGCCTTCTCAGCCTGCTCATTCCACTGTATACGACCAGAAAGAGGAAGGTCAGGAGTGTTAGCTAGATTTTGTAAAGGCTGCGCTCTTTCAGAGAAATTTAAAATCCATTGTCGACAATAACCTAAAATGCCCAATACAGACATGACCTGTTGTTTTGTGACCGGTCTGGGAAGGTTTTGGATGGTGGTTATGCGGTCTTTTGACAGAGCTCTGGTACCACACGTGATGTCATGACCCAAGTACTTGACAGTCTGAACTAACTGCAGTTTGGCCTTAGAGACCTTGTGCCCATTTTCAGCAAGATACTTGAGCAATAATTCTGTATCTTGTGTGCATGCTTTCTCTGTCTCACTACAGAGTAATAAATCGTCGATGTACTGTATCAATGCACTCCCCCTGTCAGGCCAGAAGCCTTCCAGGTTCTGAGCAAGCATTTGGCCATATACGCAAGGAGCCTCTGTATAACCTTGTGGCATAACAGTCCATGTCCAATGGCGGTTTTGAAAAGTAAAAGCAAACCAAAACTCAGAATCAGGATGTACAGGAATAGAAAAGAAAGCATTTGCTAAGTCAATTACTGAGAAGTATTGAGCTGTTGCAGGAATTGTAGAGAGTATAGTGGAAGGATTAGGGACAATCGGTGCCCTAGGAAAAATAGCAGAATTAACTTGTCTGAGGTCTTGGACAAAGCACCAAGAGTCATCAGCCTTCTTTACTGGTAGAATAGGAGAGTTTACAGGAGAATATTTGATAGGAATTATAGCCCCCTTTTCAACAAGCTCTTTATGTACAGCCACAATTCCGAGTTCGGCCTCGGGAGAAAGAGGATATTGCGCACGGTGGGGACGGAAGGATGATTTCGGAAAAGCAACCAGAGGTTCACAATTTGTGATCCTGCCAAAATCGTTCTTTCCCTGAGACCATAGGGTGTCAGGAATTGAAGAAAGCCATGGGAAAAAGTCAGTTTGTAGAGAGCATAGAGAAACAGATGGGTGACAGAGGGAACTAACGACCGGCAGGTCAATTTGGATTAACCCCTTAGTTATCAGATGGTCTGAGGTATCAAAAATGCCTGGAGCGACATATAGCCAATCAGTCCTATTTAGACATTGCTCGACCCATTCCCCAATTTTGACCCATCGAACGGTGTTAGATTTGGCCAAGGACATATGGGGGACTGAACCTCCTAAATAGAAAATGTTCTGTGAATATGTGAGGTGAACTGAAGCAGCAGCTTTGGTGGATGAGATAAAAATGCAAGGAATGTGAAGGGTCTCGGGGCAAGTACCTGAAGAGAGAAAAGATTCTAACCAAGGTGTGTCTACTTCTGCAGGGAAGTACTGGGCAGTACAGTGGAGGGTGTCGGGGACCTGCAAGTGGGGAAAAAGGCATGAGGGAAAAGAGTGTAGGGCTTTAAGGAGAAGGGTGTGTGGGGAGATGTCTGGGGTCCAGGCTGCAAAAGAGGGTTTGGGGTGTGGGGAGATTTGGCACAGGAGCTTAGGAGTGGAGCAATAAAATCCTTGTTCTGTCAGTGAGATTGAGACTGACAGTTTGTTTAGTCATGAGGTCTCTTCCTAGTAGATTGACAGGGCACAGATGATTTAACAGGAAGCGGTGAGTTAATGGAGAGCTGTTGGTGCTGAGTTGCACTTTCAGAGGTTTTGAAACTAGTAAAGTGTGTGGCTGTCCTGAAGCAGTGAGAACCTTCACAGTGTCTTTCGAGGCAGGGACCTCCAACAGTGACAAAGTGGAGCGTGTGGCTCCCGTGTCCACAAGGAAGACAGTTTCCTTGCCATTTACTATCAAAGTCAGTAAAGGATCTGTGTCAGCATGACGGGTAAGCAGAGGAAACTGAAAGGAATGGCTGGGGGTCCCTGCTATTTCCTAGGACCACGGAATGTCATTAGGCTCAGGGGGAGGAGATGGTGGTGGTGGGCGCTTGCTTGGGCAGTCACGTCTGAAGTGTCCAAATTCACCGTAGCCGTAACAAGCATATGACGCTGGTATTTGCTCCAAAGGGTTGGGCATCTGAGCGAAGGGATTGTCAGGGTTGGAAAACGGGAACCCCCATCCCCTTCCACGCCCTCGTCCTGCGGAAAAGTTGCTACGTCCACCGCCTTGGAACCCTCTGCCCCTGCTCGTTCCCCCTGTGTAATATTGTAGTTGTGCTGCAAGCAGCTTAGTCTGTATATCAGATTCTTTTTGTTTAGTCTGTTTCTCAGCATGCTCTACATGGCGTTTCACTTCCTCAAAAGCAGTGCTCTCCCAGCCTATGCAGGACATGCAAACTTTACTTTGAATGTCACTTCTCAGTCCTGAAACAAAAGGGGGAACGGCAGCGCGAGTCCGATCATCGACATTTTCTAAGCCTGAATGATTAGCCATAAGGTCTTGTTTTCGGTGTGACCACTCATCGACTGTCTCGTCTCTCTTTTGCTTGGCAGCTGAGATAAGGGACCAGTCTGTGCCTTTCTTATATTTCTCTGCAATAGTTTGTCTCAGTGCTTCCCATTGTTGTACAAATTGGGCTTCTTGGCCCCCACCACGGTTAAGGCTTTGATCCCAAGCCCAAGGCTGTCCATTCCTCACCCCCCGACTCACAGTTGCCCATGTGGTACCTAGTTTTCGTCGCAGCACCTGTGTCCACTCTGCAGCATTGGGTTTATACGTACATATCATCTAGCTGTTGCAGCTGCTCCACGAATTTTAGCCCACCAACCCCCTTAGGGTCGGGCAGTTCAGACACCAAATCTTTTAATTCTTGAATATCCCAATTACGATGAATCATCACAGTAGTGGGGTTATTGGGACCTGCAGCCTGGATGGGGTCGTGTCGGGGGTTAGGGACCTCGATTAGGGGGCATGAGAATGTCAGGCCGGGAGGTTTTTGGTGTTTTGGGGAGATGAAGGTGAATCCAGATGCCGGGGCCGGACGAGAAGTCTGGCTTCTAGTTCGTTGGGGGATTGATCCGACCACTGATGTCCGGATCATTGTCATCAGGATTTAAGTGAGAGGATGAGTCATAATGATATTGTTCATAAGAACCCTGCTCCAGATGGTTCGTCGGCTACTTGGGGGGCAGTGGGGGTGGAGGCTGGCATGGAGGGGGTGGATAAATAACGGGGTATAGGGGGTCCTTTTCTGTTTTCTTTCTTTTGTTCTCGGGATTGGGCTCTGCTTCTATCTTAGTCTTTTGTAAAGCTAACAACATTTCTTCCTTCTCTTTCTGGGTCTTAACTTCGGCAGTGAGCAATTCATTACGCTTTTGGGCTGCCTCTAAGGTTTTATCCTTTATCACTAGTTCCCACCTATCAAACATATCCATCCGGTAAGGACCCTTATTACAACATCCTTGGGTGTTTCTACATAAAATTTTTCTTATTTCTTGTATTTCTGAAATGTCTGTAGTTCCCTCAACTGGCCATCTACCACCGCTTTGTTTATTCCATTTTTTACACGCTTTCTTAAAATCTAACCCAGTTTTCTTTTCTATCAGTTTCCTGGGTGAACCTCCTTTCGGACCCGAGTGAGAACTGGAGCCCGATGCGCTTTCCAAAAATACTCCAACAGAGACTTTTGATTTCCCGAGGAAACCTTCTTGACCGGTTTACTATTTTGCTTTCCCATAACTAAATAGCACTGGACCGCAGAAGAATAGATCAGCCCTCATGACGTTCTGTCTCCAGTCTCTTCTGCTCCCGGATCAGCACTGTTGTGGTTTCGTGGCTTTAGCGGACTGACAATCTGTTCAGCACAGAGTTCGGGACAGGTTAATGCCGATCCCTTCGTCAGATGCCTCCTAGCTGGTAACCGCTCTTGGTGTCCACCACAGATCAACCCATAGGAGCAGGAATATGACCAGACATTAGAGACAGAAACTCGCCCTCCCACACAGTGTTTTTCTCAGATACTCAATACATATTCTACTCGTTTTACTCCCTTTCCTCTATTTCTAGGAGTGTGCCAGTCACCCCTTTCTATTCCACTTCACGGGGAGTAACTTACTAACGTTCTCAGCACCTTACACTGTCCCCGAGGGACCCAGGTATTATTCCCTGCTTTCCAGTTTACTATCCGTTAAGTGATACAGTATTTTATTTCTCAATTTTCTTTCCCGTAAACCCGGTCAAATCCCTGAGCTAGGTTATTCACTCAATCAAATTCCCTCGGTCTACTCACCAAGAAGTTCTTGACCTGCTAGGGAAATCCCAGTTGGTTCGACCTTCGCATTCGATCGGAGGAGGCCAGAGACCCCTCACGCAGGATGTGCCCGAGGCAGGCCAGTCCTAACTTTTTCCAGCCGGAATCGGTCCTCTTACTGGTCCTCTTGGACGATCCCGCTCGAGGAGTCAGCTGTCCTTCTCCGATCTGGGTCACGGCACCAGAAAACTGTGGTCGAAGGTTCGAGACAACAGCAGGCAGACACCGATTTGAACAAACAGAAATCTTTTTATTTCTTTTTCTTCTTGGAAAGCAGAGGTCTGTAATTTGAGCATGCCAGCAAGTCACTGACAGTATCACGTCACACCCATTGCTCGGTTTTGAAAACAGGCTTTTATAATTTCTCAATCACGTACACAAAGCTTATCTTATACTTGCAGCTTCACAAACAGTCCTTCCTTACTGGCAGAGTAACTTCTCCTTTCACTAACTAGGACAGGGTGCGGTCCCCCAAAAGCTGACCCACCCTTTATTTATTTCTTTTATTCACCTTGTGGCTACTTTATATATTTAGGCTCTAATGCTTAATAACCTTAACTTTCCTTCATCACAATCTTAAAGCATTTCATATGGTTAACACACAGAACTCTTATACTTGCAAATACATATACATTTTCTTATATTTTTTATCCACTCAAATGCACACAGATAGTAATCACCAAGGCGTTTTAGACTTGTTTATCCAAAAACAAATATTCATTGCACTAAGGCGTAGTCCCAAAATCTTCTTCCCCTCCCTTGGACTAGGTTAAAAGCCCTCAGCCCAAGATTCTTTGTTCAACTTTTATATTAGTACAGTAATCCCTCCTCCATCGTAGGGGTTGCATTCCAGAGCCATCCGCGAAGTAGAAACCATATGTTTATATGGTTATTTTTATATTGTCATGCTTGGTTCACAGATTTGCGCAGAAACACAGGAGGTTGTAGAGAGACAGGAACGTTATTCAAACACTGCAAACAAACATTTGTCTCTTTTTCAAAAGTTTAAACTGTGCTCCATGACAAGACAGAGATGACAGTTCTGTCTCACAATTAAAAGAATGCAAACATATCTTCCTCTTCAAAGGAGTGCGTGTCAGGAGCAGTGACTGTCAGAGAGATAGAGAAAAGCAAACAAATCAATAGGGCTATTTGGCTTTTAAGTATGCGAAGCACCACCGGTACAAAGCTGTTGAAGGCGGCAGCTCACACCCCCTCCGTCAGGAGCAGAGAGAGAGAGACATAGTTTGTTTTTCAATCAAAAATCAATACGTGCCCTTCGAGCTTTTAAGTATGCGAAGCACCGTGCAGCATGTCGCTTCAAGATAATCTTTCAGCATTTTTAGACGAGTGTCCGTATCGTCTAGGTGTGCAAACAGCCCCCCTGCTCAATCCCCCTACGTCAGGATCAGAGAAAGTCAGCGCAAGAGAGAGAGAAAAGTAAGTTAGGTAGCTTCTCAGCCATCTGCCAATAGCGTCCCTTGTATGAAATCAACTGGGCAAACCAACTGAGGAAGCATGTACCAGAAATTAAAAGACTCATTGTCCGCAGAAATCCGCGAACCAGCAAAAAATATATATATATTTAAATATGCTTACATATAAAATCCGCGATGGAGTGAAGCCGCGAAAGGCGAAGTGCGATATAGTGAGGGATTACTGTACATCGATTCAAATTTTTATTATTCCACAGTACCAAAATGCATCAGGCTTGAATTTTGTGGTGAGGACACAGGAAATCTTTTCTTTTGATGGCTCTTCCTTGGAGGTCATATTTCGGATGGTGTTGCTGTACAGTAGAACAGTGCATCACCACTCCAGAGTCTGACTACAAAAGACCACCAGGAAGCTTTAAGACACAGGGGTTTAGATTCGCCATTCTAGCAATGCTATGAGCCGTTGTCTTGGTCTTCCTGACCTCAACTTCTTTTCCACCATTGCTGTTAACTGCCATCTCTTAATAATGTTACCAAATGAGGAGGTGGCTACTTGAAAACTCTTTGACATCTTCTATAGTCTTTTCCTACTTTGTGACTATAAATTATTTTATTCCTCAGTGTTAGACAGCTGCTTAGAGGAGCCCATGGCTGCTGATTGCTGGGACAAGGTTTGAGGAGTCTGAGAATTTATACAGCTTTGAGTTTTGCATCACTTGGCCATTCCTAATGAGGGTTGTAAACAAGCCAAACCCCTAAGGAGCTAATTAGGGTCTGACATGTTGGGAAAAAGATATCTGAGACCTCCGATCTTTTGGGGTGCACAAACATTTCTGGGGTGGTACTCCTTTTTTCACTCTTCAAATCAAAAATAAGACACAAATCCTGTTTAAAATGCAGAAAAGAAAGTTTTATGTTTAACTTTATGTCTTTTGGAGATCAATTAATATGATATTGACTTAACTATTCACAGTAATAGTTATTTTCATCAGGGGGTCCCCACACATTTGCATGTCACTGTATATGAAATGTCATGAAAGTGTTCATCTTGGTAATGCTACGTCTGAAAAGAACCATCCTCTCGCCAGTATATATCGTGGATACATGTTATAGGACTTACAGTGGTGTGAAAAACTATTTGCCCCCTTCCTGATTTCTTATTCTTTTGCATGTTTGTCACAAAAAATGTTTCTGATCATCAAACACATTTAACCATTAGTCAAATATAACACAAGTAAACACAAAATGCAGTTTGTAAATAGTGGTTTTTATTATTTAGGGAGAAAAAAAAATCCAAACCTACATGGCCCTGTGTGAAAAAGTAATTGCCCCCCTGAACCTAATAACTGGTTGGGCCACCCTTAGCAGCAATAACTGCAATCAAGCGTTTGCGATAACTTGCAATGAGTCTTTTACAGCGCTCTGGATGAATTTTGGCCCACTCATCTTTGCAAAATTGTTGTAATTCAGCTTTATTTGAGGGTTTTCTAGCATGAACCGCCTTTTTAAGGTCATGCCATAGCATCTCAATTGGATTCAGGTCAGGACTTTGACTAGGCCACTCCAAAGACTTCATTTTGTTTTTCTTCAGCCATTCAGAGGTGGATTTGCTGGTGTGTTTTGGGTCATTGTCCTGTTGCAGCACCCAAGATCGCTTCAGCTTGAGTTGACGAACAGATGGCCGGACATTCTCCTTCAGGATTTTTTGGTAGACAGTAGAATTCATGGTTCCATCTATCACAGCAAGCCTTCCAGGTCCTGAAGCAGCAAAACAACCCCAGACCATCACACTACCACCACCATATTTTACTGTTGGTATGATGTTCTTTTTCTGAAATGCTGTGTTCCTTTTACGCCAGATGTAACGGGACATTTGCCTTCCAAAAAGTTCAACTTTTGACTCATCAGTCCACAAGGTATTTTCCCCAAAAGTCTTGGCAATCATTGAGATGTTTCTTAGCAAAATTGAGACGAGCCCTAATGTTCTTTTTGCTTAACAGTGGTTTGCGTCTTGGAAATCTGCCATGCAGGCCGTTTTTGCCCAGTCTCTTTCTTATGGTGGAGTCGTGAACACTGACCTTAATTGAGGCAAGTGAGGCCTGCAGTTCTTTAGACGTTGTCCTGGGGTCTTTTGTGACCTCTCGGATGAGTCGTCTCTGCGCTCTTGGGGGTAATTTTGGTCGGCCGGCCACTCCTGGGAAGGTTCACCACTGTTCCATGTTTTTGCCATTTGTGGATAATGGCTCTCACTGTGGTTCGCTGGAGTCCCAAAGCTTTAGAAATGGCTTTATAACCTTTACCAGACTGATAGATCTCAATTACTTCTGTTCTCATTTGTTCCTGAATTTCTTTGGATCTTGGCATGATGTCTATCTTTTGAGGTGCTTTTGGTCTACTTCTCTGTGTCAGGCAGCTCCTATTTAAGTGATTTCTTGATTGAAACAGGTGTGGCAGTAATTAGGCCTGGGGGGTGGCTACGGAAATTGAACTCAGGTGTGATACACCACAGTTAGGTTATTTTTTTAACAAAGGGGGCAATTACTTTTTCACACAGGGCCATGTAGGTTTTGGATTTTTTTTCTCCCTAAATAATAAACACCATCATTTAAAAACTGCATTTTGTGTTTACTTGTGTTATATTTGACTAATGGTTAAATGTGTTTGATGATCAGAAACATTTTGTGTGACAAACATGCAAAAGAATAAGAAATCAGGAAGGGGGCAAATAGTTTTTCACACCACTGTAAGTGATGAAATCCTAAACTTTCTACTATAGAAAATTGTGGTGTATCTAAAATGATAAATTGCAATTATTTTTGAGGGATACTCTGATTTTTTTTTTTGTCCTGTCCTGATCATATGTTTGGTTCTTTTCAGACAGTGCTATTATTGATAGCTAAGATACATTTGTTTCCTTAGCGGTTTTCCTGATTTCACTGCATTGTTGAAAGTCGATGTGCTCAGCCGAGTGTTGTACCAAAATGTTTCTCATCAAATTAGTTGCGGGAAATGTCTTTGCTTTAAATACACCACAACTAACAACTAACTTTTTCATTTTAAACTTTGTATATAAAATTCCTACCACATTTCAGATACTTTAAGATATTTCTACACAGCAGTTATTTTCTTCATCAGTTTCCACTCTGTGCACTCTGTCAGTGCTGCGCATGTCCTCAGCTTAACATATTCCATGTCATGAAATCGGTGGACCAGTCAAACAACTACAAGCCGATTTCACAATAAACAGCAAAAACTGGGCAATTTTCATTCAAGGCCAATTAATTTGTGTAACACTACTGTTTAATTCAGTTGTATTTCTTCTTTATAGTGCTCTTCATTGAGTGCAGGCTTGGACTGCTTGATGTCTGCAGCCATAACAGAGATAATAATTCCATACATGAACAAACACATTGGATCAAATAGACAGTAAAACCTGGCAAATTTTAGCTTACTCAACATAAGTAAGTCCTGATAGTAGATATCCTTTAACATTATAATGGTGAGTATAAATGTCACCAGCGTGTCACAAAGGTTACCAGTCCTGGTGTCACCTGCCACTCCCCTGTAGAGCTGAAACACCAACAGCTGTGCTCTTCCTCGGTTTTCTCATATTCTGTTTTTTTCTCCGAGGTCAATGCAGCTTCTGTAGGCCTGTGCACTGAGGCTCATTCATCCATTGCTCTCTTTTGCTTTGGTGAATGAAAGAAGACATTTTGTTGTTTGTTTTGGTGTCAAGTGGTTTTAGTTCAAGTGTGGATAAACGTCAGGACACATTCTAATTATTGAAGGTGCACTTTTCATGCTTGGCATGGCATTCTGTTTTATATAGTACCCTCCATAATGGTGGATACAAAGAAACATTCTTCTTGCATTTACACATTTAATCTGCCATTTAAAATTACAAATTAAGTAATTCAGATGTAATTAAAGTACAAATTACTGATTTTCATTTAAAGGGATTTGCAAACATTTCAGTCACACCTTGTAGACATGACAGCACTTTTTCTGAATCGTCCTCCCATTTCAGGGCACCGTAATGTTTGGGACAATTGGTGCCAGAGGTGTTTGTGATTCCTCAGGTGTGTTTCATTGCTTTAGTCTTGCAGGCCTAAGACACCTCAGCTTACTCCTACCTACAGACAACCTTTGGTCTTTGTAGTTGCCATTGTTCAACATAAGGGCAAGAGCTGTGCCAATGAAAGTCAAAGAAGCTGGAAACTAATAATGAAATCATAAGAGAGATCGGAAAACCTTAAGATTACCCAATTCTGACTGTCTGGGATATCAATATCAAGAAAGAACACACTGGTGAGCTCAGTACTCACAAAGGGACTTGTAGGCCAAGTAAGACCACCACTGCTGAACACAGCAGACGTTGCTGCAGATTTCATTTTGATCACGACTTGCATACCCTGATGGTAACGACATTGCATGTATCTCTCTAACGTCTTAAGTATACTATATAAATGTAATGAATTATTATTATTATTATTATTATTATTATTACCATCCCATACAGATAGCATTACGTGGCTCAGGGTGATTGAGAGATTCCTCACCAGTCAGGCAGTTCACAGTGAAAAGCTGCCATCGCCAAATAACCCACAGCTGTTAAGACCTGTAAGAGAACTGGGATTGTGTGATTTCTGCATGGTGGTCTCTGTAATGAAGGCTGCAGTTCAGTACACACTTCAAAGAGGATGACAGTAGGGAGTCTAAATCAGCTAAGTCATCATCATGATCCAAAATGTCATTGTGATACATCAAAACTCACATCTTGTGTAGCCTGTCAAGCATCAGAATGTGAAATGTGTAATGAAATGAAATTTTCTTTTCAGTTCTTCGTTTTTCCACCTGGAGTTGCTAAAATACCAACACAAATAAAGTCTGCATGGGACTTACAAATGCTCAAAACTTGAGGGAACGTTGAGCCAATTTAAATGGCAAGTTCTAGTTTTATAAATCCTAACTTTTGCATAAGAAACAGCTTTCATATATGAGGCCAAGCATAAGGAAGTTTTATACATGTGGCCCTGGTGAGTAGTTGTAATAAAGGACATAAAATTAACAAATTAAGTGTGTTTTCCAAGTACAACAAAAGTTTTATAATTGCTTATGCTGATCAAAGGTTGTTCCTAATTTCAGCCATCATGTATTTAATGTGACTTAATGTTGATAATGAGGCAGCAAATTGAAAATAAGCTTTTTTTTTTTTTCCCTTCTTTTAAATTTTACACAGGAAAGAAAGATCACTGCAGTGTGGAATGTGGCAGAGAATTCTCTAACAGGAGTGCTCTTCAGAAACACACGAGAGTTCACACCGGAGAGAAGACATATTGCTGTAATGAATGTGGTAAACAGTTTTCAAATAAAGGCCATCTTCAGGGACACACGAGAGTACACACTGGAGAGAAGCCATATTGCTGTAATGAATGTGGTAAACAGTTTTCACAAAAAGGCAATCTTCAGAAACACACGAGAGTTCACACCGGAGAGAAGACATATTGCTGTAATGAATGTGGTAAACAGTTTTCACAAAAATGCGATCTTCAGAGACACACGAGAGTTCACACCGGAGAGAAGCCATATTGCTGTAATGAATGTGGTAAACAGTTTTCAAATAACGGCAATCTTCATATACACACGAGAGTTCACACCGGAGAGAAGCCATATTGCTGTAATGAATGTGGTAAACAGTTTTCACATAAAGGCAGTCTTCAGAGACACACTAGAGTTCACACCGAAGAGAAGACAAATTGTTGTAATGAATGTGGTAAACAGTTTTCACAAAAAAGCGATCTTCAGAAACACACTGCAGTTCACACCGGAGAGAAGCCATATTGCTGTAATGAATGTGGCAAACAGTTTTCACATAAAGGCAATCTACAGTTACACATGAGCGTTCACACAGGAGAGAAGACATATTGCTGTAATGAATGTGGGAAACTGTTTTCAGAGATGGGCAATCTTCAGAGACACACAAGAGTTCAGACCGGAGAGAAGCCATATTGCTGTAATGAATGTGGCAAACAGTTTTCAGAGATGAGCAGTCTTCAGAAACACATGAGAGTTCACACTGGAGAGAAGCCATATTGCTGTAATGAATGTGGTAAACAGTTTTCACAAAAAGGCAGTCTTCAGAAACACACAAGAGTTCACACCGGAGAGAAGCCAAATTGCTGTAATGAATGTGGCAAACAGTTTTCAGAGATGAGCAGTCTTCAGAAACACATGAGAGTTCACACTGGAGAGAAGCCATATTGCTGTAATGAATGTGGTAAACAGTTTTCACAAAAAGGCAATTTTCAGAAACACACAAGAGTTCACACTGGAGAGAAGCCATATTGCTGTAATGAATGTGGCAAACAGTTTCCACAAAAATTTGATCTTCAGAACCACACGAGAGTTCACACTGGAGAGAAGCCATATTGCTGTAATGAATGTGGCAAACAGTTTTCAGAGACAAGCAATCTTCAGAAACACACAAGAGTTCACACCAGAGAGAAGCCATATCGCTGTAATGAATGTGGTAAACAGTTTTCACAGATAGTCAGTCTTCAGAGGCACACAAGAGTTCACAACAGAATAAAAATGGTAGCAGTTCAAAAATCAGTACAGAAAAACAAGAACCCTTCTGGAGGTTGTCGTGTCCTGAAAAGTAAGCAAACTAAACTATTGTTGAGAAATGAATCTCAAAGAGAAGTCATATTGCTGTTTGGAATGTGGCAAACAAATCTGTCAGAGCAGTACACTTCAGAGACGCACCAGAATTCACACCGGAGAGAAGTACAGCTGAACTGTCCTGAGTAAAGAGTGAGGTTCACTCCTGCCTGGACAGTAAGCACATGTAACGACTCAAATCCATCCTACTTAGTGTTGTGTCAAAAACAAATCAACATGGAGGAGACATAGAAGTTTATATCCTTTTTCCTTTTCCAGAAACAAAATAAAGAACAGGGCGTCATACAAACGGCTTCTCACCAAAGCCCCTACAGCCTCCACCATGTGCCTAACTCTGTTTTCATAACATACGTATTACATATACAACTATTTACAATATATTATACACATTTCATCAGAAAAAAGAAAAAAAAAACACTTTACAATATACACAGCCTCACACAATAAATAATAGTTCAGCTTTATAATATTATATATTTTGCTATATACACATAATCATACTGCACACCATGCTGAATTATGTTTTAACACTGTGGCAGTGCACTAAAAGAAGAAATGCTTTTTAAAATTTTATTTCGTTTTTGTTTGATTGCTTTTAATAATAAAACATACAGAACTGTATATAAGAACTCGGGGTGGGGGTGCACATAACTTATTTAACACTTGAGAATTATCAAATAATAAACATGTCAAATAAATAGAATAAAATTAGATAAAGCTTGGAGAGAGCAGACTTACCTGCACAGCAGTGGTTCTCATTCTGTGGGGCACAAAATAACAAAAAAGGGGGGGGGGGGGGTACAAAGATGTGAAAAAAAAAAACAAGAATCAATAATATGAAAAATACATCTATTGAAACCAAAACAAATTAACTTAAACTACATTCTTATACTAGAAAAATAAATATAGCATTAGATAAATGTTGATAAAAGTTAAGTAGGTATAATAAAATATGCAACTGTGATATATCATTAATTTAAAAAGAACAAAGTGGTATTAGTGGGCTCATTTAAAAAAAAAAAAAAACGTTAGGGGGCCGCGATTAAAACTGTTATGAAAACTCGGGTCGCAAATACTTAAAGGTTGAGAAACGCTGCTGTTCAGCATCCACCATCACCTGAGGGTGCCTGCCGTCTGTGGGGAGTCACATTAATTATCATCCGTACTCCAAATATGACACTAAGTTTACACAAACGATTGCTTTTGGGAAAATTCATACCTGAAAGATACAAAAAAAATTAAAAGACAGAATACACTTTGTTCCACATATTGCAGTATTGGATGTGGCCAACAATTCTCAGAAATCGGAATCTTCTGGGCCACAAAAGAATTCAGACTGGTGCCACCTCTAGAAGTGGGCTTCGTTGGAGAAGATCTACACCGGGGACTGTCTACCCTTTGTCATGGCATACCAGCCCAAATATATAAATGTTCTGAAATACCTGCATTTTATTTTGGTGTTAATTACTGAACTGTTGTTATGTTAAACTAAAGGTAGAATTTCTTTTTTCTCCCACACAATGTTCTTTCCGAGAGCTTTTCTAAGGTACTAGTAATGTTCACCTGTCAAAGACTTGTGTTAGAGTGAATTTCAAAAGGATTTGATATGTTAGGACTGATAGGCACTGGCAGTGTGTCACCATGAGGAGGTCACTTCAGCTGTCTGTGCTAATACTGGAAAAGCAAAAGAAATGCCAGCAATTGTGTCTCAAATGTTGTAAGTCTCCTCAGCGTCACTAAATATTATTATTATTATTATTATTGTCAAAAAGTTTAGTAAAGTCACGCCTTTGGACCAGAAGGGGTTTCCTGTTCCTGAGAGACTTTGCATTCCACTATCTTGGTTTACCTACAGTGTGCTTACTTTATTGTTGTATATTATTTGTTGCTTTGAATAAATTACAATCACCTGTCTGTCATCTCCAGTCATCTGACGGTGACTCCTGCACTCGGCTTTCTGTTGGCCAAACCCTGTGAATTAGCACATTTTCCAGAGGTCCATGATACCCCTCTTTTACGTGGTCTTTTGAGTCGAAAGCTAAACCGACCAACCCGAGAGCAAAATGGCCAAGGCAGTGTGTGCGGAGGAGCCTAACCTCATCTCTAATAATAATAATAATAATACATTTTATTTATATTGCGCTTTATATTTTATCAATCTCAAAGTGCTACAGAGTAACAATAAAATAATAAAACAAGAGAATCTATTTGTACTTTAACAGAATGTCTTTCTAAAAAGATGAGTTTTTAGATTCCTCAGTCGACTGTGGGGCTCTCAGGTAGTCATGGAGGGCGTTCCACCGTCTCGGCACCACAGATGACAAGGCCCTATCACCCATACTGCGACGCTTGGTTCTAGGGACTTGGAGAGTGTTAGTGTGTACAGAGCGGAGGGTGCGTGAGGAGGTATAAGGAGTAAGGAGTTCCTGAAAGTAAAGGGGGGCATGTCCATAAATACACTGATGACTGAGGAGGGAGACCTTGTACTCAATTCTGAGTGGGACAGGGAGCCAGTGAAGGGTTTTCAGGATTGGGGTGATATGGTCATGCTTTCGCACCCTCATCAGGATCCTGGCAGCGCTATTCTGAATATACTGGAGTCTCTGGATACTCTTGCCGGGAATCCCGATAAAGAGCGCATTACAGTCATCCAGCCTGCAGGAGACAAAGACATGGACGAGCTTCTCTGCATCTGCCAGGGTGAGAGTTGGGTGGAGTTTAGTGATGTTCTTGAGGTGGTAGAAAGAAGACTTACAGAGGTATTTGATGTGGGTGTCAAACGTGAGTAGAGGGTCCATTTTAACACCCAAATTGGTGACAGATGTAGAAAGGGGGATGTTTTGGCCAGCGAGAGTGATACTGGTGATGGTAGAAGAGCGGAGATGGTGTGATGTGCCAACTAAGATGGCTTCTGTTTTGGATCTGTTTAGCTGAAGAAAATTGAGCCTCATCCACACCTCTATCTCCTCCAGGCAGGTAGTCAATGTAGATATTGGCAGAGGAGCAGTAGAGGAGGTGGGGGTGGTCCTGAGGTAAAGCTGAGTGTCATCAGCATAACAATGGAAAGATAAACCATGTCTGCTAATGACATTTCCAAGAGGGAGCATGTAAATGGTGAAGAGGATGGGTCCAAGCACAGTGCCCTGTGGGACACCACAGGTGACGTTGTGGGTATGAGATTTTGCACTGCCCAGGGCGACATGCTCAGTTCTGCCAGTCAGGTAAGATGTGAACCAATTGTGAACATTTCCTGAGAGTCCAATGGTGTATTTCAGGTGGTGAAGGAGGATGTTATGGTCTATTGTGTCAAAAGCAGCTGTCAGGTCAAGGAGGATGAGTAATGAAGGGGAACCAGTATCTGCTGTTATCAGAAGGTCATCTCCACATTCAGCCAAACCCCAACTCACACACTGCAGACCACCCATCTGTGGGCGCCGCTACGGCCTTTCAGACAACGGGCTCAGTGCACTAAGCTTGAAGTGCTCGGCCGAGGCTGCTGACAGACGAGGATTCCATCTCACCGTTTGGACTGGGATGTGAGATCCTGTCCTTCCAGAGGTAACATGTTGTCCATCACGAGCTCCAAGCAAAGCGCAGATAGCAAACTGAGAAATGCAGTGAAGTAACCGATCAGTTAAATCACATCATGGCAGCAACACATGCAGTGTGCGTTCAGCTTTACTACGACTCTTTGTTTTTTCCCCCATCGAGACAAGTGAAGAAGAGAAACGCGCTGAACTGGAGGAGATTAGGATTTTGTAAGTAAAGAGCAATGTAATGAATTTAATTTAAGTGACGTTTCCCAGCACTGGTCGCTTGTGAACTTTTGTTTTTGTATCTGGGATATCATCACTTAAACAATTGATGGAAATAAACTGAAGTCTGCTTAAGCAACTGGCTAAATAAATAGGCAGAAATGCAATAATGTTTTATTTTTCATCATCATATCATTTTAAAGACAGAATTATTAACATAACCAATCAAAGTTCCAACTAATTTGCATTGTTGTGTGGCTCTAAAGTATTAATTAATTAATCCTACTTTGAGCCATTCACTAATTACTGTTGTACTGTTTGTTCATTTGTTTCTGTTACACAAAACTGTTCAATAAAGACACCAAAATAATTTAATATACAGAGGCAACTGATTATTAAAACTGTTTTTTGTATTAGAAAGTAATCCCGGAGTTATTTCTGCTTTAAAGAAAAATATTAATTTGCTTGAAGGAAATATGATAAATTGTAATTAATACAAAGTGACTTTCAATTACAAATTTGAACCGAGAGATTAATTGCAATTGAATTTTTAATCAGGTGTCCTCATGCAAACACATAATTTAGAGCCATTATAAATGATGAAAATCATAATAATTGTGTACAATATCCAGCGCCATTTCTTGCTCTATGAAGTCTCCACAGAAGCAGAGGGCCATCGAAGCCACTAAGGGCCCCCAAGCTGCACGTTCAGCCTCAGTATATTTGTGGAGTGTGAACATCACCTGTCTGTGTGTAGCCAGCTAAGCCCCGTCATGTGTTTCATGAAGCACTTACAGTATCTGATTACAAATTAAACATTTGATTTAAACAAAACTCCGCTGCAGTGGCAGGAAAGCTTTGGCTTGTGTTTGTGGGGTAATTAATTCAAAATCAGTGATTATCACCAGACAGTCGTGTCGCACAATGAGTGACGTCTACCGCCAGGAATGATGGGAAGGCTGACTGAGAGTCAGGAGGAAAATAACAGGAGCGAAAGTCACATTGATACCTAAGATGGCATGAAAAACGTAAAAAGAAGAAACTTGAAGAGAGAATGTGCACAGAATGAAGGTAAAGCATTTGTTAACGATGATGCGATGGATCAGAGCTGGGAAGAATAGAAATAAAACAACTTCGTTACTGTGATTGAGTAGAATTTTCAGGTAGGTTATCTGTATCTTTACTTGTGTATTTTATTTATTTGAGATTTTTTACTTGAACTCATTGCATTTAAAAGGAAAAAAATCTGCTACAACATAAATAAATCAATAAAACATCTGCAACTTACTATGTAACAACCTCAACAACATTTATTTCTATAGCACATTTTCATACAAATAATGTAGCTCAAAGTGCTTTACATAATGAAGAAAAGAGAAATAAAAGACAAAGTAAGAATTAGAATAAGAGAACACTAATTAACATAGAATAAGACTAAGGTCCGATGGTCAGGGAGGACAGAAAAAACAAAAAAAAAAAACTCCAGACGGCAGGAGAGAAAATCAAATCTGCAGGAGTTCAAGGCCACGAGACCACCCAGCCCCCTCTGGACATTCTACCTCACATAAATGATCAGTCCTCTTTGTATTTAGGGTTCTCATGGAAGGACTTGATGATGACGGTCATGTAGACTTCTGGCTTTTAATCCATCAATGGAGGAACATCACGGTGCTTTGATCAGGTGGTGGAGGTGCAGGTCAACACCACAGAATACCAGGAAAAGAAACAGAAGAGAGAGTAGGGGTTAGTACGGATTGTAGAGCCACCATGAATAGTTATGATAATGACCTGAATATACAGAGTATCAGGATTAAATGAAGGTGAACTTATCAGAAAGTCATGTTACAGTAATGTGTTTTCAGCAGTTTGTTAAAGTGCTCCACTGTATCAGCCTGGCGAATTCCTACTGGCGGCTTTTCCAGATTTGAGGTTCATAACAGCAGAAGGCCGCCTCGCCACTTCTTTTAAGTTTTGCTCTTGGAATTCTAAGCAGACACTCATTTGAGGATCTGAGGTTACGATTTGGAGTATAAGGTGTCAGAAATTCCGATATATAAAATGGGGTGAGATTATTTAAGGCTTTGTAAACCATAAGCAGGATTTTAAAGTCAATAATTTTATTAAATTACTCACATGTATATGCGAAATTGAAGGACTATCCCATCTCTTATATATATTTCTCTTCTGGTTCGTCCTGCTTCCATTTCAAAACCGGTCCCCAGCCGACATGGCATTTCTCGACAAGCTACTGAAGTACGCTTACAAAATAAATCAAACTCTACATGCAGCGCAAATGTACTTCTCCAGAGTCCAGCTAGATTCCATGCTCAGGACCATCAACCCCTTCGCTAAATCACACAAACACACGCATGAAATCGCTCAGTCCAATCCAACAGCATCTGTACGAATGGTTTTCAAGGAATACCCTGAGCAGGATTTACGACGATACAATGTCCCGACATGTCACACCGATGTTGCAATGATTTTCGTCAGAGAAGACGGCGAACCGCCTGCCGAAAAGGACATTTGCATCTATCCCATAGGCAACTCCTGTAAACAGATTTCCACGCTCAATATGAATTGCGATTCTGTCGTTTACACACTTTTATTCCCTTATGGAGACATTGGCTGGCATAAAGATTTACAACATGTTTCTGATAAAAGAACCGCCAAGCGAATCAGGCTTACTCAACGTCAATTGTACGCGTACAGATTAGCAATGAGGAATACATTTAGTATTTTACACTCCAGCGGTAAACTATTCCAACAGTCCGTCGTAGATGCGTATGTTAAAACAGAGGGCGCGCGTCTCAACGATCTCAGATCACATCAACAAGATCTGCACGTGGAACAACACAAAGGACTATCAGACACACCGCAAGAAAAGGCTGAAAATAACAACATACGTGTAGGAATAATGATCAGATTACCGTCCACATTTGCAGGAAGTCCAAGATACATGAAACAAAACTATCAGGATGTCATGGCCATAGTACGTAAATTCGGAAAGCCTGATTTATTTATCACTTTCACATGTAATTCTACATGGACTGTCGGATAGCCAAAGACCGGAGCACAGACCTGATATTGTAGTACGAGTCTTTTGGATTAAGATGAAGGAATTACTTAGAGACATTTTACAACAACATCTTTTTGGGGTTCTTATTGATTACGTAATCGAATTTCAGAAGCGCGGCCTTCCTCATGTCCACATGCTGTTTACTCGTCACAATAATTCTAACAACCACTCTTCAGCCCCGGTCAGTTGTTCGTGGCTTTTTTAGGGTCAGATCTTTAAACCCATTATCTGTCGTCTCCACCAAAACACCTACAATATTCACAACTGCGTCTTTCAAGGAGTATTTATTTCTTCTTGATTTCTGAATTCCTTTCTCACCGTTTTCCGTTCCTATTCTCACACCGCTGTGTGCTACGGCGGGTGTCGGCTAGTTATATTTATTTGCACAATGTATGTCTTTCATTTCTGTGTAAAACAAAACATTAAGCACACGGGAGAGAAGCGAAAGGAACAGCAAAGGCAGCAACTGTGATGATTTAAAGGGCGAAGATATCGTCAAACCAAAGTGAAGCAACCCTGGACTTATTAATGATATCGAAGATACAAGGAGGTCAGAAAATACGCCCCTTAACAAGTGGTTGGCACAAAAACGAGCCTTGGTGGTGAATGCGTCGCCTTTTGTCCCAACCATAAAAACAAGAGGTGATGGCGTTCAAAATTCACCTTCCGATATTAAAGAAACACATTGGAGAGAAACATCTGAAGAACTTCTGGTTGTGCGGGAATAGTTGGCATTCGCAGCAGGGTGTCGATTAAAACACTTGGAAAGTAGATTTCAGATCCAAAGTCTAATATGCAGATATAGACGTACATATACTTGTGTGTGTGTGTGTGTGTGTGTGTGTGTGTTTGTGTGTGTGTGTGTGTGTGTGTGTGTGGTGTACAATAAAAAGTTAAAGTAGAACGAGTCTCACATCCCAAATTACACATAAAGGAAAATAGATAACGTTGCAAAATCTTGTAAAAATATGACTCAGAAAATGACAATACTAAAGTTGGTCACTAGATGGCACCATTGTTACTACAGACACTATTGAGAAGCGTTTCACAGAATTAATGAAATTACAAATAGTAACAAAAATACCGTTATTAATAAATTAAATATTCTGAGTTAACCGTGCCTTATAAGAACTACAGAAACAAAGTTCTTAAAAATATACTATAATATAATAATAGCTTATTGGTTCTAAAATAAACCATATATGCGCAAACATTTTAATATGAACACAATTCTTATTTTTCAATTCTTATTCCATTCTTATTTGCAGTGGTGATGGACAGGCTGACAGACAGACGACATTAGACAGGAGTCCCCGTGGACTGTGATGTTGCTGATGACATTGTGATCTGTAGCGATAGTAGCGAGCAGGTTGAGGAGACCCTGGAGAGGTGGAGATCTGCTTGTTAGAGAGATCTCAATAATAAGGAGACACGGCTCACATTTCAAGGTGCACCTCCCAGTATCCACGAGAGCGCATATTATGGGATGTTAAAATAAACGAAGGCGATGCACGTGTACTGCAGTAGTCATTTCCGCGTACAGAAAGTGCTCGTTGACTGGTGCGCTGTGGTAATAATAATGTAGCGCCCCCTGAGTCCTGACCTGAGAGAGACGCGCTGCTCAGGTGGTCGAGACCTGTCTGAGAAGGACGGGACTCCCTGGAGAAGCCGACAGAAAAGCAGCTCTGCCATCTCCGTTTTACAGACGCAGCACTAAGTGTGCACAGTAGCGGCCAGGAGACGTGCCGGGGGTCCAGCTGCCAGGTGGCCTGTTCGCCTGTGACTCTCGCAGAGCCGACTGCCAGGGCCATACGAGTGCAGCGCTGTGTCTGCGAGCGCCGATCTCCAAACTGATTTTTTTTTGACGGCGTCTCCGGCAGTCCCGACGCTTCGACCAGTTTAGCACGTGTGTGACATTTACTGCTTTTGTCGGTGGTAGAATCGCGGTCTGCCTGGGGAATTATTTGGGTTACAAAAAGTGTGCCAACATAGAAAAACGGCTGGAAATGCTGCTCTACCTACATTAGTGTTCCTGGCACGCAAAGAAATATCGCCGTAGCTGCCATCTCACTTAGAAACTGACACCGTGCGTTACTGGAGTGGTCATGTTGTATTCTTTACATAAATTACTGAAGATGCTGCAAACTGGAATAATGGTGAGGTAATAATCGTCAATTTCGTAGAATTCTGACATCATATTAGGGAGTCGTCACTGCACGCTACCTGACAGCAGAGCCGCCGTAAGCTACAAGGCAGATGCATAAGATCACTATTTGTATTTTATATGTGCGGCCGAATAGAAACGACAACAATCTGAATTACCATTTGATAGACGTGCTGAATCCGAGGAAGTGAAGTCTTCCACAGCGGCCATGTAAGCATATACAGTGGTGTGAAAAACTATTTGCCCCCTTCCTGATTTCTTATTCTTTTGCATGTTTGTCACACAAAATGTTTCTGATCATCAAACACATTTAACCATTAGTCAAATATAACACAAGTAAACACAAAATGCAGTTTTTAAATGATGGTGTTTATTATTTAGGGAGAAAAAAAATCCAAACCTACATGGCCCTGTGTGAAAAAGTAATTGCCCCCTTGTTAAAAAATAACCTAACTGTGGTGTATCACACCTGAGATCAATTTCCGTAGCCACCCCCCCGGCCTGATTACTGCCACACCTGTTTCAATCAAGAAATCACTTAAATAGGAGCTGCCTGACACAGAGAAGTAGACCAAAAGCACCTCAAAAGCTAGACATCATGCCAAGATCCAAACAAATTCAGGAACAAATGAGAACAGAAGTAATTGAGATCTATCAGTCTGGTAAAGGTTATAAAGCCATTTCTAAAGCTTTGGGACTCCAGCAAACCACAGTGAGAGCTATTATCCACAAATGGCAAAGACATGGAACAGTGGTGAACCTTCCCAAGAGTGGCCGGCCGACCAAAATTACCCCAAGAGCGCAGAGACGACTCATCCGAGAGGTCACAAAAGACCCCAGGACAACGTCTAAAGAACTGCAGGCCTCACTTGCCTCAATTAAGGTCAGTGTTCATGACTCCACCATAAGAAAGAGACTGGGCAAAACAGCCTGCATGGCAGATTTCCAAGACGCAAACCACTGTTAAGCAAAAAGAACATTAGGGCTCGTCTCAGTTTTGCTAAGAAACATCTCAATGATTGCCAAGACTTTTGGGAAAATACCTTGTGGACTGATGAGTCAAAAGTTGAACTTTTTGGAAGGCAAATGTCCCGTTACATCTGGCGTAAAAGGAACACAGCATTTCAGAAAAAGAACATCATACCAACAGTAAAATATGGTGGTGGTACTGTGATGGTCTGGGGTTGTTTTGCTGCTTCAGGACCTGGAAGGCTTGCTGTGATAGATGGAACCATGAATTCTACTGTCTACCAAAAAATCCTGAAGGAGAATGTCCGGCCATCTGTTCGTCAACTCAAGCTGAAGCGATCTTGGGTGCTGCAACAGGACAATGACCCAAAACACACCAGCAAATCCACCTCTGAATGGCTGAAGAAAAACAAAATGAAGACTTTGGAGTGGCCTAGTCAAAGTCCTGACCTGAATCCAATTGAGATGCTATGGCATGACCTTAAAAAGGCGGTTCATGCTAGAAAACCCTCAAATAAAGCTGAATTACAACAATTTTGCAAAGATGAGTGGGCCAAAATTCCTCCAGAGCACTGTAAAAGACTCATTGCAAGTTATCGCAAACGCTTGATTGCAGTTATTGCTGCTAAGGGTGGCCCAACCAGTTATTAGGTTCAGGGGGCAATTACTTTTTCACACAGGGCCATGTAGGTTTGGATTTTTTTTTCTCCCTAAATAATAAAAACCACCATTTACAAACTGCATTTTGTGTTTACTTGTGTTATATTTGACTAATGGTTAAATGTGTTTGATGATCACAAACATTTTGTGTGACAAACATGCAAAAGAATAAGAAATCAGGAAGGGGGCAAATAGTTTTTCACACCACTGTATTGTGTTCAATATTTAGGAAAACATAATGACGCCTTTCGTGGGTCCAGCAACAAATCATTTACAGAAAATAATGGCAAACTCCTTGGACTTATTGAAATGATAGCCACATTTGATCCTCCTATGGATGAGCATTTGAGAAGAGTTTCGAATAAGGGAATATCGGAGTTGCGAAATTCAGAATGAAGCGATCAATCAAAAAATAAAACCGAAATAAAGGAGCGCAACAAGAAACGTAAATATCTTTCTGTTCTTTTGGACATTAACAGATATCAATCATGAGGTACTGAAGAAAGGCAGACTTGCAATACGCTATAGTCGCTGTGGTGTGTCGGTTAGAACACAGGAACTAAACCAACCATTTCAAGAAATCGCTTTAATGTTGAGATGCCAAATTTCACATGAAGTAGAATAACTGTACAGGTAGGTGAGTAGGTATATGTGTGGTTATTTGGTCAACAACGCACAAACTTAAACTTTTTCCAGCGGCTCCAGTAGTTCCGGCTTTCACAAGGTACATCTCACAAAACGCGCATGCACCCTGCACACGCCACGGTTTTCACGTTATCATGCTTCAGCGCCTTAAAGGCTCAGGAGCCTTTTTTACAGGAACAGTTAACATTTATAATAAGAATTGAGAAATTTCCAAACGATGACATTACAATAAAAGAATATTTCCCTGATTTTCTATCAGTTATTAAACTACAGGATCTAACTGAAGGGCTCAGAGGCCATCTTGCCGATACGGGGTTATCTCTCCAAGACTGCAGGTGACAAGCTGAAGATAACGGCGCCAATGTGGTTGGGAAGCACCAAGGAGCGGGGCCGGCTCTACGCTGGGGCAAGAGGGGGCAATGCCCCCTTAAACAAACGTCCTGCCCCCTTAAATCAAACTTTTAGAAGTTGAGAAAGAAAATAATAGATTACCCACAAACTGAATATGGACAATATTTACTACAGTAGCTGAAAAATCCACTGGAAAAGGCACAAATGAGATGATAGGTTTCACCTCTTGTTCGCTCTTTCCCTCCGTGCTCTGTTTGTGCGCATGCTCACACAGCACTCGGCAGAGATCCCCCACTCACCCTCCCCCCAGCTATACATCCAATCACTGTTAGTATGCAAATGACCCGGTGTCAGGTTTCTCAGTAGGCAGGGCAGAGCAAAATGACCTGCGCAACAGCGGGAGGCTTTGAAGAAGCAGCAAATCTCTGTCGTCAAAATCATAGCGACTCGTGACATAATTAACAACCACTAAAAATATACATCTATATTTGTACAGTCAATGGGGGACTAGTCCATTGTTCTTCTCACAGTTTCAGTTTGGTAGAGAAGTGTTTCTTTCTCGATCCCACAAGCACCACTGTGAGCCTGTCTGCTGCATAGAGCCGACTGGAGGACCTGTGTCTGTCTGTCAGACCCCGACACAAAGCCCCGCCCCAGCTTTCAACTCTGCACTCCACAGTTTTCTCGTTTCATATTCTGATGTAATCACAGCGATTTTAGTAAAGCTTATTCACTTTCCACCCCAGCTTCCAGCAGCAAACAAAGGGAAGTTAATGCTGTGAGATGCATCCTTTTTTCCAAGCTTTTAAAAAGTGATGCTGCTGCTGGTACATTAGAGACAGCAGCTAGCATGTCTACTCCTGTGGCATCAACAGGCACTGCTTCTCCTGTACCTCTGCCAACAATTGCTACCCCAAAGCAACCCGCTCAGCTACCCAGTGACTTAAATGGCAATACACCATCTCAGCCAATACTGGCTAGTTACCCCAAACGTGTATTGGGCAATCCAGACCGTGTCAGAGAGGCTGAGAGACAACTCACCTTGGAATGCACATCCCTAATGCGGTCCTCGCCAGACTCTGTGCATGTGACACCCCAAGGTGATTTTAGTATGGAATGTTTATTTTTGGTATTTGATACATTTAATGTGTACTGTGAATAAAACCATGTACTCTTTGACTCTTTCAAACAGAGCCACAGCCTTCAACATCAGCCCTGGCCCCATCCTTGGAAGTAGCATGTCCCACAGACCATCTATGGCAACTTTTGCGTGTTTCCAAGGCTCAAAGAGTCCACAGTGCCACTGCAGATGCCACTGTGGAGGTGAAGAGATATCTAACAGATGCCTATCTTGGTAGACAAGAAGATCCACTCCTGTATTGGAAAGAGAGAATAACTGTTTACCCCAGTCTTTATCAGCTTGCCATCAAATATCTTTGTCTGCCAGCAACGTCTGCTCCCAGTGAACGCATTTTTTCAAAGGCTGGAGAAGTCCTCTGCAAAAAAAGGAGTCGCCTGAAGCCCAGCACAGCAGAGCAAATCATTTTTCTAAATAAAAATGTCTAAAACCGCTGCACTCGCCAACTTTATTGAAAGCTTCCCAGGTCAAAGTTCTTGAGTGTCCACATCCCAGTGATACTTGAAATGGTTGTGTTGACAGAAACTTGAATGTGTTTGGCTATTTGGCCACCTCGGACTTTGGAAGAAGCGCTGGGATTAACTGCAGTTCTAGTTCTACACTTTTTTATTGGATTTGTATGACTATTTCACTCCAGTTTTTATGGAGTTGTAAGTGTGTGTTTTTGGGTTTTTTCCCTCTATAAAGGTGAGTTACTTTTAAGTAACATTTTGACATCTTCATGTATTAAGTAGGGGCGGCACGGTGGCGCAGTGGGTAGCGCTGCTGCCTCGCAGTTGGGTGATCTGGGGACCTGGGTTCACTTCCCGGGTCCTCCCTGCGTGGAGTTTGCATGTTCTCCCCGTGTCTGCGTGGGTTTCCTCCGGGCACTCCGGTTTCCTCCCACAGTCCAAAGACATGCAGGTTAGGTGGATTGGTGATTCTAAATTGGCCCTAGTGTGTGCTTGGTGTGTGGGTGTGTTTGTGTGTGTCCTGTGGTGGGTTGGCACCCTGCCCAGGATTGTTTCCTGCCTTGTGCCCTGTGTTGGCTGGGATTGGCTCCAGCAGACCCCCGTGACCCTGTGTTCGGATTCAGCGGGTTGGGAAGTGGATGGATGGATGGATGTATTAAGTATCAGAGTACAATGGAACTGTTTTAACTTAACTCAACCCATGGTATGAGGGTCACAATTGTTCACTTCAGAAACCTTGTCCATTTTTATTATATACAGCTTTATAGTCTACACTGATTTAGAGGAATTGTTTACTTAAATGTAACTTGTAAATTACTATAGTTACTGTTAATATTCAGAATTAAGGGCAATTTTGTTGCTTTCAATGTTTTCCAGGACTACCAAAAACTACAATGCATTTTGGATGAGTTTTGAGAAGTGATTTAGGCCTAACAAATGTCTCAAGATCAGCACTCTGTCAAAAACCACTGGCGAGGCGGACACTTTGGAAATTTAAGAGGCAAGTGTTTCTGTAAATTTGTTGTTTTGTTTTTATTTTTGGCTGTATAACAAGTAAACCTGCACCACTTTGGGGGAAATGCAGTGAGGTAGTATTAAATTTAAGATATAAATTACATTTTGTGTTTACAATCTGGTGGCTTGGACCAATGGTTCATTTTACAAACCTTTTACCCACAGTCTGGGACAAATACAGGTGATCCTGCCAGTATACAGTAGTTATGAAACACGTTATGACGGCATTCATTTTAATGGCAGCCAGTGTGTAGCTTGATATTTTGCTGATTAACAGAATTGAAGTTGGGAGTGGGTTAGACCTGCTGTGGCCAGTTACTTTAGGCAGAGGTGACCGTCTCATGCCAAGTCTTTCCATCTTTGGAGATGAGGGTGCATTGTCCCCATGTCACAAGGCTCCTGATGGCATACTTTGAGAAGTTTGGTGCACTTGTTGTCAATGCTGAGATTAGTAAACATGACTTTTCAATGCCACACTTTAAAGGCCTACTTTATTTGTCTTAAGTGATCCTGTAGTTTCTATTTAGCAGGTTTCTGCTACTCCTGCTGTCCTAGAAAAGACTCTGCTTGCCAGAATCTCACAAGACTGATTGTGTTCTTGGTATGTACCCTACTGTTCATAACAGTACACTGGACATTTTATTAAACAATATTTTTGTTTGAACATATCGGATCATTAACATTTAAATCATGGTTGGTATAACAAATACCTGATACTTTACTTATGGGTCTCAATTGTTAAGCATGATGTTAATACAAAATGTCTGTTTCAGGTGACTCACTAATGACTGCACAGACGATGCTGAGCCTTGAGAGCCAAGTGGTGTGTGAGGGGCGACGTTCACCTGCGTCTTTTTGTGAATGGAATTGTACTGATCAAGTTTTCTACAATAAAAATACAAAGAAGCAGCATTGACCCTTAATTTCTATGAAAGTGCAAAAAACTTTGACATGTAAATTGTTTTTTGTGCTTTAAGGGTTGCTAAAGCTATTCAATCTTACTACTATGCTTTGGTTTGGTTCTGCTTATTCTACGCTATTCAGAGAATTCTCTTATCAAGACTGTTCACAACAGCATGTTGAGTTACAGAAAATGTAATTTGTGAAATGACAACCTCTATGTAAAATTAATTTAACAACTGAAGACAGTTTGTAGTTATTTGTACAAGATGTGTAATGTGAGCAAAACTAGAACTCGGTACATGGCAGAGGAGCACACCGACATGCAGATCAAGTCCAGTTTTTAAATGTTTTCCTTGTAAAGTTAATCAAAACCTTGTAATCTGACAGTCTGAGTCATCTGTGAAGAAAAATCCTCTGCAGTGTGTGACTTTGATGTGGAGGACATTTGTGTTTATGCAGACCTTGTATGTATCTGCTCCTAGTTTTAGTCCTGTTCCAATTATGAATTCAGTTTTTGTACACTGGCCAGCACTTTTCTAGTCCTTAACTTTCTGAATCATTAGCAGGAAAAGAATCTGTACACGTTCATTAATGCAACTGGACAGAACTGGTTGGTTTTTGTACAAATTACTTTGTCTGCTCGTGTTTTTGGGTTATTGCAAACTGTCTTTATTAAAACTTAATTTGAAATGTCAAACGGGCTGAAAGTGTAGGTTTTTTCTTGGTTTTTGTAGGATGTGCAACAAATTTACTTTGCATTGTCCAGATTTGTTTTCCATAGTGACACATTTCTTTATATTCTACAAAGATGGGACTATTCTGGTTTGAATTTTAGTAGTTATTGATGATAAAGGAAACTGTAATGAATTGCCATGGAGTTATTTTAATTAAGCATCTGGGTATTGCATTATATGTAAACATTACAGTACTTTAGTGCAAATTTAAGAGCATTTCACATTAGACTACTGGCAGTGTAATGTATTGTAGATACAGTATTACTGTTTTACTAGCAATTCTTCTAGTTATTGCAAAACTTAGAGTGACAGTTAGTGATGGACCAATCGCATTTCCACGAGGTGTAGTCTAGTTTGGTTGAAGAGTTAAATTCAAATACTGATATATGCTGGTTTTACATTGGAATTAGAATATGAATGTACATTATGCAGATTAAATTCCCGATTAGGAGTCTAACACCAACCAGGTTTTCAAGGAGCATTGCCGCATAATCGGAACTATCAATCAAACGCATCAGGCAACGGCAATCTGCAATCGCCAGACAGATGCTGACCAGGTTTGTTATTGAACACGAGACCTGGCTGTGCGACTGGCGTAATTGTTCAAGTCACCGTTACGTTTACTTCTAAACAACGGTAATCCGTGCTGGCGCCTAACGTATCTAGTCAACGTTGATCCGATTACTGCAGAATAATTACTTGCCAAGCGTATGCCGATTTACAATGCTTGACATTATTGCCAATTATAATTTTTGACTTCAAAGATGTCAATCACAACTTCATAGACATTCGGTATTCGTCCACAATGCTCTTAAGACCTTGTTGTTAAAATGTGCTGTTAATACAAATGGCCAGGAGGTGTCACTAGAGAGGTGAGTGTCAAATGCTTCGAAGCTTCGATACGATTTCCGACACAATTGCTTCAAACGTTTTGATTCTTCGTGAGGCTTCACTCCGCCATCACTACTGAACTCCGCTCCTCCCCCGCTGTTCTCTGCTGCTGCAAGCTGCTCTCACCAAGACATTCGCTACCATGAAACACCTCTGCCTGTTTTTCCTGCACAACAACCACCATACTTGAGTGATTGTCTCCTGTCCCAGCTGTAATCTGCAAAGCTCTAAACTGCACTCCGTTGTGCAGCGTAAGAGCTGCCCGTCCTTGCCTTTCAGCCAAAGCAGCTCTCTTATCAGCAAGCAGATATGAGAGTGCAGCGATCTGCGACAAACTGAGTTCTCCTGCATTTCTCTCCCGTTTCTCAGGGTCAAAAGACTCCGTAATTAAAGCGCGTGCTTTAACACTGAGCGATCGTTGCTTAATCTGTATGGCATTCTCCTTATACATCGTTACGTGTACTGCTAGCTGCTCGCGGCTTTTTGGACAGGTATTTCTTATGTCTCTTGCCTCCTCATCTAACTGCTTTATAATAATTAACAATACACAAACTCTCTGACCAGCAGACAAGTGTAGGTTTTCTATTTTAGGCGCCTTTGCCTTCGCTTTATGCAGAGACGGCTTATCTGCGTCTTTGACCAGCGCAGCTGCTGCGCCCGACTCCGCCCTCCTCGAGGAAAGCGCAATGACCTCCGAGTCGACCTTCTCTACGGCCGCTGCTCCTGATGATACGTTTAACGTTGCCGTTAACGTTGCTGCTGCCTCCGTTTTTAGCGGAGAAAACACAGCTGTAACAGCTGATTGTACCGTACACCTAAAAAACTTTAGAAATGCTGTCGATGCACGCTGACATGTGCCGGCTGTATGCCAGCATGCGATTACAGCATATTCACCTCCTGTGGACGATCCCTCCCTGCCTTTGAAAAATTTAACCAAACACACAAAAATGCAACACATGCTTACTCTGTTAACCCTGCTGCACCGCCAGAAATGTATTATCGTAGTATTTCCCTCTACTTACCCTTTACCTGTTTCTCAAGGGTAAGTGTACTCGTCATATCGGGTTGGTCTACTGTTGCACTTTAAGATGAACACACACTCACATACACAGCTATACGCACACACACAGACCCTAACCACAACAGTGCCCCATGAATGACACACACACGCTGGTTAACCTTTAGCACTTTAAACCACACAAGTGCTTTACGTATAACACAGCCTGTCACTCGGCACTTCAAGAGACTTACTTATTATCGGCACGAACAACATACGATGTTTTAATGATATCTCAGACCTAAATATTACTTTTGGTCTCTAACATACAAAGGCTCAGCACTCTTGACTATCGGCCATTTATCAGCCAAGAATATCTTCTTTATGTCCAGTTCCTACTATTGAGTGGAGCTCCTCACCCTCAGCCCAAATAAGCCTCTCAGCACAGAGCTAAGGGCAAAACTCCGCTGTTCAAGGTGCTCAAAGAAATCTAATTTGTTACTTCAATCACTCTATATACATTAAGACAAAGCATAGAAAGTTAAAAACAGCATGGCATTTATTACAAGAATAATAATAATACCACTGGAACAAAGAATAATAGAAAAATAGGTACTGATAGGAAAGTCTGAATATATATAGTCTTTAGAAAAAGCTTACAAAAAAGTTACAGATGACAAGGATGAATGTCCCAGGGCGGCGTTTTATTTAGCAATCGATGGTCATGATGTTTTTCTGATGACCAGTGACGACTTCTTCTTCTTCTTCTTCTTCTTAGGCACATTATGCTAAAGTTTCATGCCGTGGTGTCACAACACATGAATGTTGCATGCACCTGATTGGCTGGCTGTCAATATAAAGAATTAATTCACTGTCTGTTTTCCCAAACAACAAAACCTTTTATGTTCTCTGAGGTGTCAGCAGATCTTCCTTTCCCAGGATGTAAAATAATTAGGCATCGGCTCAGTCTTCCTTTCCCAGGTTATAAAGTAATTGAGCCACCAGCATGTCTCCCTTTCTATGTTAGAACAGCTGTTTTAAAAGTGAGGTGTAAGGGAAGAAAACCTGCTTTGATTTGTCCTCATCTGTTGTCTTGTGTTGAACAAAATATAATGGAAAATTAAACCAAAATGTACAGATTTTGTCCCCCACAACATATGGTATATCTTTATTGCTTTTGTTGATTAATCTTTTGAAAGCTCCTTGAGTTCCTTGGAAATGGAAGAGAGAGGCGCTGACTTCAACTTTGTAAATGAGAGAGGCAGCTGAGAGTTGCTGAGAGTTTTTGTGTTTTCTGTGATATGAGAGTTAATTAAAAATATTTATTTTGCTCCTAAAAACTTGGGCTTTGGATGCCACTTAGGAGCCGTGCAGGAGTTTTTAAAGTTTTTTTCCCCGTTAGAAGAGTTTCTTGCTTGTTTTTTTGTCCACACAGGAGTAAAAGTAGCTGGGTGTTTGGGGTGTGCTTGTAGAAGTTACTTGTTTCTTGTGCGTGTTCTTGTTATCTGTATTTGAAGTAGCGTTGGAGTGACGTGGCAGAAACAGCGACTCCTTAGTTTAAAACAAAGGCAGCAGAAGATTTCAAAGTAATAAAAGAGAAGGCTCAGCGGTGCCCAGCGTTAAGACAGCCGATCAGACACAAGGGGCCGGAGGAGCAGATAAGATGGCGGCAGATATTCACTAAGCAAGTTTTATTTATGTGTTTATTTGATTTAGACTGAACAGTTCTTAGCAGAGCTTAAGGGTCCAGAAGGTGTTAAATATCTGTAGCAGTTCTCATAGATTTATGACACAAAGCAACCTAAGTGGTCCGCAGTCGTCTTGTCAGCATGTCCTTGTGAAATATAAATTTGAAGTCGATCTCTAGTAATCGACAGGTTTGGTAAACTGTGGCCACACTTGTGTGTTATATTGTTTGCATAAGTATGTATTTATAGATTCATTTCATATTGTATATTTTCATATAAATACGCTAATGGCATTATAAGAAAAGAAAAATAACCTCCATACATTTTATGATTGCTGTTGTACATAACATGGACCACCATACATTACAACACAACACAGCATGATTGTTATGAGGCATAGTAAGTAGTCAGGTAATAGAAAAGTGAATAGCCTGCAGCAATTAAATCATTTCGCACATTGTGTATTTGTAAATAATTAAAAGTAAAAATATTTTTAAAAATCGTTGCAATCACAGTGCACAGTTCATGTATTTAACCAAATGGTGAATGTGCCAATCAAAGATTCTAAAGGAATGAACGTATTCTTAGTGTGTTTGGTTCAATTTAAACTACACAGCTTTATGTCCACTCATTATATTTGAACGTATGAACCGGTGAAGCATTGTGAGCTCATTTGTAAAAATCACTCAAGTGGTTCCTTCAGCACGGTTAGCGTGAGTGACACGGCGCGGCCTTCACAAGTTCATGCTGGACGTTCCTGAAGGATTCATTTGTGTTTGGTGAAGGAGCTGAAGATTAAAGGGCTGCTGTGTGCGATGAGCGTCACCTTCTCTCTGCTGAACTCGCTGCTCTAGCAAGGCGTAAACCTCACAAGTATAGCTGTGCTCACATTCGTCTGTTTAGAAAATGTACAAAGAAGATCAGATCGATCCATTTAGTGTTCTAGTTGTGATTATTTAAACTCACAAGTTCATGAAGTTTGGTTTAAGTCATATACTGTAAATGAAACATTTAAGTTGAATACGAAATGGATGTACAGTTCATGTTACAAACGTGATTATATATAAAGTAGACTGAGGTAGAGTGTCACATCCCAGATAAGTGATTTTAAATGTTTTTAAAGAGATTCAGATGAAGTCAGCTATTACCTTCTGTGGCCCGCCAGCTTAACCCGACACAGACAGGCGCGGGACACAAGTCTAAGGCACTCTCTGATTTTTATTTTTTATTCCCCGTTCCCCACAAGTATAACACAGTCCCAGCACAAGCACAGCATGATACCACAAGTCTCTTTCTTCACTCTTTTCCTTCTTTTCCTCCACTCCTTGGGTCAAGCTTTGTCTCCCTCCTCCCGACTCTGACTCCCTGAGTAGTGGCTGCTGGCTCCTTGTATAGCCCACCCAGAATGCTCCAGGTGCTTGATGACTCACTTCTGGCAGCACCTCTGGGTGTGGTAGAAGAACTGCCCAAAAGAGCTCAGCAGCTCCTACTGCAGCACCCCCTGGTGGCGCCTGTGGATCCCAACAGGGCTGACCAAACTCCAACTCCCATGAAGCCCTGCGGGAGTCTGAGGCACTGCTGCAACCCAGGGGTGTTGTCATCTAGCGTCTCGGGGTAGGTAACACTGTTTGCTGCCCTGGTCCTCCCAGTGTGGAGGTGTCCCGGCCGGGCAAGAGCCCCAGTCGCACGCTACACTTCATTAATTAGTCATTCAAGCCTAACAGATTTACATCACATATAAAACCTTTTTGTTTGACTTTTATTTTCTTTTTCATCAAAACTCTTTCCCCTCCATTCAGCACCTCTTGAGTAATATTCTCCTTGACTAGTAGTTAAAGAGCAACAAATCTCCTGAAATTTCATTGTTTCCTTTCTTTAATCCAAGTGGGATACTTTGGACAAAATATTCAATTAGATTTTGTAACTTAACAGAATTAAGGGAAATATACAATTTTAAATTAAAATGAACTGTTTTAAATTTTTCTTAAACAGAAAGCAAACAGCTGGTCGGCTGAAAGAAATACCAACAATATAAAGAGTTCTCAACACAGAAGTTATCGTAATTTTTAAACAGGGGGAAACTTAGAGGTAAGATTGTTATTCTGATAGAAACTTATAGAAACTTTAACAAAATTAACAAGTTAAGAATTACAAAGGAAGGCAAAAATATAAAACAATGAGGAGGAACAAACTGATGTTTATCAGCACAGAGAGGAGAGTGCAGGCTCTCATTGTTACGAGTGTGAAGGAGGGGAGCAAAAGGTTTCCTGTTCTTCAAAGTCCAAAATCCTTAACCCTTAAAAATTCCAATTTCTTTCCATGTTTCTTTCCAATCTTGTACTTTACAATTCTGTTCCCACACAATGTGTTATAATTTACATTTTACAGAACTCCTTCCATTATGGGATCTGAGGTTGACCACCCTGTGTAGACCTCTTGACTGCCCCGACTCTTACCTGTCTGGCTCTTCAATCCACGCCCTGAGCCACCACAACCCTAACCTAACCAGTTTGGGGAAATCGGCCCTAAGGTTACAAATAACAATCTATCAATTATCAGTGCAATGTATTGTACTTCTTACCCTAACCATGTTTTTGGAATAAGCCCTAATCTTAATATTACACCTCAAATAATTTAACAATCGGAATTGGATCAAATGCATTTTATCAATTCAGATTTCACCAAAGTAATTACTCTGCAGTCTCCAGTTTAGATTTTCTCACAAACCAATACAATCAGCAAAAAGGCCACATATCAAACTCCCAATAATTTTTACGTATTCCTTCTAGGCCAGACAAACTTTATGGTTTCATTTTTTACAATTACAAAATTATTTTCTACTGTTACAGCCTCTTTCTTTAATTGCTGCCTAACATAAAAATAAAAATACTAAGAGACATTTTGCTTCATGCATCTTCCACTATTAAAAAAAAAAAAAAAAAAAAACAAATATGCCTGGAAAATCCCATTCACATCCAAAAAAATTATGGCACACAGTTTAATTTACATCAGTAAAACATAAAACTCTTTAAAACTCCATTTCATTCACTACCTTAGAAATATAGAAAAACAGGACAAACAAATGACCCTCGAGCAGCAATTTCAACAACAAAATCCCAAACCAGTCGTGTTGGCTCTGCAGTCACAGCAATTCTGGACAAAGAAAGAGCGACTCGAGTGGGAAGGCATTGGACTAAACACTGGATACGTTTGCTGTCAACGACTGAAATGACAGAGGATGATTTGAGTAGGGTATTTGTTTATTTATTGACGGTTGTTTTAGAATATTCAGTCCTTTCTTTTTAAACTAATTTAAATTTGTCTTTTTAAGTATGGGACTAGAGTGCCAGTGCTCAGCTGAAAGGTTTTAATTCCCTTAACCTAACCTAACCTAACCCATAAGCATGAAAATGGAGTTGGCCACTCCATAACAGCCTCCAATCTTCTTCCTACAAGATTTTGGAGTGTGTTTGTAGGAATGTGTGTACGTTTGTGAGGTCAGATACTGATGTAGAATGAGAAGACTTGGCTGGCCATTAGCATTCCAATTAATGCCAAAGGTGTTCAGTAGGGTAAGGTCAGGAATCTGTGTGGGCCACTTAAGTTCCACGATGTCCTCATAAAACTGGCTTTGTGCACAGAAGCACCACCATACTGTCACAAAAAAGTGTCTTCCACAAACTAAAAACTGTAGCATTAACAAGACATTTCATGGAAACCAAGGAGCCAAGCCAAAGCCCTGCTATTATTTCTCCTTCACCACACTTCACAGTAGGCAACATGCCATCCAGAAGGTAGCGTTCTCTTGGCATCCACCAAACCAAGGCTGGTCCATCAGACAGCAAGATAGTGAAGTGTGATTCATCACTCCATGGCTCCACTGCTCCAGAGTCCATTGACTTCACATCACTTCAACCGATGCTTGGCATTGCCCATAATGATCTTAGGCTCGGCTACAGAAATCTGTTTTTTAAGTTCTGGATGCATAGTCCATCCAGAGGCCAATGGATTGGCTATTCTTTGTGCCTCAGGTCTCAGTGCTCCCTTCTCTGTGAGTTTATGTGGTCCACCGCTTTGTGGATGAGCTGTTGTTGATCATCAGTGCTTCCACATCACCGTAATAACACTACAGTCATACACTGATTTATGGGAAAGGTGGCATCCTGTGACAGTGCCATGTTTAAAGTCACTGAGCTCCTCCGTACAACTCCTCCCACTGTCAATGGAGATTGCATGGCTGTGTTCTTAATTTGATGAACTTATGAATACTGAAACACCTGAACTCAATCACTTGGATTGGGGGGGTGGTCCACTTTCTTGTGGCCATATAGTGTATATGTAGTGTCTAAAAAAATATCCAGTCCTTATGTGCAGTGAGGTACTGCAACATGGCAAACACGCGACAGCTTGGTTTATCAAATGAGGTGCTGGAGGAACAAAGTCAGGCCAGGTCACCGCTTAGATCACAGCAAGACAAAGACCTTATTCATCCACTTATCTGTGCATTCTGTAATGGCTCAGAACTTACCAGAAGCCAAGGAGGAAGGTTACATAATGAGACACTTTGTTAAAGAAGGAGGATCAAGGCCGTAAATCTTCATAGAACAAGTGCATTTCTATGTATCATCCGCGTGATCCAAAATTGGGCCCAACAAAGACACAAAGCCCCCGGGTGAACTTAGACTGGATCTGGATTGTTTTAAGACCCCTTCAGTTTCTGCACACTTTGTGTTATAGATTTTGTTTGAAATTGGTACATTTTCCATTTCTGCCCATTAATCAAAACTGAATGACCCCTAATGTAAGAACAGATGACACCACTCACTAAATATAGAACTATCAGATATGAGGATACAGATTTGTTCAAATACATCAAGAATAAAGTAGAATTGAATGAACATAAATGACAAACAACGACATCTCTCCATCAGTTCATTGTAGAACCAAAGCCAGATTATTAAAGGGCAGTCAGACAGTCTGACACAATCAGAGGCCTGGAGACCTCTGCCACAAGCCGCCTCCCCCTAATGGCCATTCCACATTTGAGTCAATGCTGGGCCAGCCAATCAGACACCAGGACCTTTTACCTGATGATTCCAGTGCTCCTTTATTTGACATGACAGCTCCTTGGCAGTAGAGCAGTGGCACCAAGAGCTTCATGTGGATACCGAGAAGAGAAAGAGAAAAGGTAAGTGTTAGTAACAGTTGATTAATGTCGTTATATGGTAGTACTGAGGACTAACGACAGAGATGCAGCAAGCACAGCCAATCAGCGGCTCTAGTCAGGGTGTGCTAAACTGATATTGTGAGTCTTCAGCCTGATTTAAAAGCTGAGACTGAAGGGGCACCTCTTAGAGTAGCAGGCAGACCACTCCACAGCTTCAGGGTCCCCACCGTTATTTTGTTAATCCTTAGAATCATAAGCAGGCTGGCACCTTGAGAGCTTAAAAGTGTGCTCAGGTTTGTAAGTAATGATGTGTAAGATAAGTAAGCAGACACCTTCCCCTGATGGCCCTCCATTGTTATAGTGTTGGTGTGAGCTTCATGCATTGCATTCTGAACTTTATTCTTGTCAAAAATGTCCACAGAATTAATTCAATACAAAGATTTCACCTCTTTATTCTTATTTGCTGCAAGTTTTCATAGACCAGCCTTTGAGCTTATCACCTGTAGCTTTCAGAAAGAAGTCGACAAACTTTTGTAATCCAGCTTTACTGAGACCTGCTGCTCAACTTTTTCAAACAGACGTCTACAGCAGATTCAGGCCATATTCACAGCCCTTCAGTTTCTCCACACTTTATTATGTTGTAGATTTCATTGGACACATTTGGCATTTTTGCTTGTCAGTCTACACTCAGTTACCCATAATTACACCATAACAGGTGTGATTTTTTGACACCCCTGACTCTCCTAGAAGTATTCAGATGCTTGGCTCTGGCACTCCAGACTACTGTACCACTTATACAAGTTATTTTTGTGTAGCGCTCTTCACTGAGTGTAGGTACAGAGTGCTGTGATTGTGGCCGAGTGTTTCCTGTTTGCTTTCATTCTCTTTGAAAAGTGTCCAGAACTTGATTACAGTCCAGCTGTGCCAAATTGACTGGACATCATTTATAAAGGCACATATGTACATACCTGTGTATAAAAGGTCCACAATTCACTCTTCATGTCAGGCCAAAAACCAAGTCAGGAACTCAAGAATCTCTCTGTAGACAGTTGGTTTCGTCCGTTTATAGGAGATGGACGTCTGAAGCAGAGCTCCGCTAGCAGCGGCTTTATTTCCCACGTATTTCATATTATTTAGAGGTATCCTGTATTTAACCCGACCAAGGAACTTCCACTACAATATACAAGCATGAGTAACAAGAAGAAAAGTCAGAAGGAACCGGAAAAGAAACTTAAAGCTGCATCAAAGTCCGGACAGACTTCTGGCCCGAGTGCAAGTGTAAGGTATGGCCTCACGGAGACTGACCTGGAACAGGCAGAAGAGTGCGCAGAAATCCTGGGACCCCGCTCCATTGTATCGTCCATTGTATCATCTCCAGTCGAGAGTGAAAATGGGAGCGAAGGCGCAAGTGATACAGGTCACGAGGGATCGCCGATTTCTGAGGATCATTCGAGACTAGAAAGGGCTCTGCAGGACGTGCTCTCATCTACTCATCGCGAGCCTGTAACAGGAGCTGCATTTTCACTTGCGGAGCACGAAAGCCGAAGCGAACTGTCCGAACTGAAAGAGATGATCGCTAAACAGAAAGAGATGATCGCTACACAGTCAACTGCCATGGTCACGGCCATGAAGGAGCTTAAGAATGAGCTTAAGAAAGAAAACACAAATGATCTTAAGAAGGTGGCCATTGAGCTCAAGAAGGATAACAAAGATAAGGAAACGCGTCTATTTAAACGTTTTCACGTGAACTTTAAAGGCATGTTGGAGAAATTAGTGGAACACATTGAAGAAACTAATTCCAAACTGAAAAGGCTTGATGATCATATTAATGATGTTTCAGATCAGCTGGAAGACATTAAGCAGGGACTCACGGCTCGAGTGGAAACAGCGGACCAACTGGCATCTAACGCCGATGAAAAAGCCACAGCTGCGAACTCGGAATGCAAAAAACTTGGAGACAGACTTGCAGCCCTGGACGATGGGTGCAGAAGAAATAATATAAGATTTGAGGGTATACCTGAGAAACGAGAAAGCTCAAGCCCAGTGAAATTTGCAGTAGAATTACTGTCTAAAATAATTGGAGATGACTTTAAACTCGACAATGAGATAGCCACGGCTTATCGCACAAAGATACCAAGCGCCTTTAAACCTAGGTCTTTTATTGTCCGCTTCGAGCGACTAAGATGTAAGCTTGATGTGATGGCACTTCTCAGACACAAGCAAGAGATTATATTCGAAAATAATCTTATTCGTATTTTTCCCGACTTCTCACCATCAACAGCTGCAAAACGCAGATCCTACATCGACATTAAAAGGATTCTACGGGAAGCCGATATCAAATACAGCCTCTTGTATCCTGCCAAACTGAAAGTGGAAGTTCAAGATCGACATTATATTTTCTTCAGCAAAGAAGAAGCTGAAAAAGAATTAAAGAAGCTGTTTCCGACACTTTTTTTGAAAGTTAATTAAAATTAAAGAGCCGTATTCTATCAAGGCACGGGAAGGACCTATGATCTGATTGCTGGATCCATGTTTAAAGAGACTGGTATTATAATTATACATCCCTTATTTTCTTTTTTTTTTTTCTTTTTATCTGGACTTTATATGTTATATGTTTATGTTTTAATTAGAGTTATAGAGTTATAGACGTGAGTGTGAAAATGTGGAAGTGATTAAAGTAGGATTCGTTTTATTTATTATTTTTTTTTTTTATTATTTTTTTTTTTATTATTTTTTTTTATTTTACTATACCTTAAAGTAGACTGTTTAACTTCATACCCTTGGTTTATTGCTTGTTCTACTATTTATATAATTACCATTATAGTATTACAGTAGGAATTACCAGGTTTATCCTAGACTAATTTTTAAAATCATTCCCAGGGTTGTTTTTTTATTGTTTTTTTTTTTTTAAATCTTAATATCTTAACTTAAAAGCGCTGAAGATTATTTCAAGCTTAAATATTGTTAATGAGAACATTTTCGGCAGATAGTATTAAGGATTTAACTGTAAAAGATATCTCTGTTTTAATTCTGTAACGCCGCTGCAGGGTGGGGTTTGTTTTGTTTTGGACGTGCTCTGTCTCTTCGTATGTCAGAGGACTGGAACATCGCGAAGTGGGATCTAGCCTCATGTGGGGAGGCAAAATGGGGGGGGGGGGGGGGGATAAAGGGGGGAGAGAAGGAGAGCAGGTTATATCTAATCTATTCTTGTAATCCTTATAATTATAAATATCAATGCAACAACAGGCTAAAATGCAACAACTCATGGGGAATCTTGAAACTAAGATTAAAACTGCCATATTACCAATTAAAACTATAAATGACATTAAAAAACTCAGAATCAATGTCTCCATGATGGGACAGTTAACTTTGTGAGCTGGAATGTTAAAGGCCTGAATCACGAATTAAAGAGAAAGAAAGTATGCTCTCACCTAACAGGCTTAAACGCTAAAATAGTATTTCTACAGGAGACCCACTTACTAACCAAGGATCAGTTCAGATTACAAAAAGACTGGACTGGCCAAATGTTCCATTCTAGCTTTATAAAGAAAACTAGAGGGGTGGGAATTCTCATACATAGAACAGTTCCATTTGTAGCATCAGAGGTAGTGTCGGACCCTGAAGGGAGATATGTGATGGTCATGGGCAACTTATATAACAGTAAAATGATTTTGATAAATGTTTATGCACCCAATGTTGATGATAAGGAATTCATGCAAAATCTATTTGCATCCATTCCCAGTGTGAACACTCATAAAATTATAATTGCTGGGGACTTTAATTGTGTTTTAAATCCACTCTTAGATAGGACTCCTGTGACAGGGGGGACGACATCTAATACTGCAAAGATAATTACACAGTTTTTAAATGATCACAACTTATCAGACCCCTGGAGGTTTCTTAACCCAAACTCAAGAACATATTCGTTCTACTCACCAGTGCATTATAGCTACTCAAGAATTGATTATTTTTTTATAGATAATAATTTCCTGCCTACAATTAAATCATGCAAATATGACACAATTGTTATCTCTGACCATGCCCCTCTAGTCTTGGAGCTAAAATCAATAAGCCCCTCATACTCACCTCGCAGATGGCGTCTTAACCCTCTTTTATTGGCAGACGAGAACTGCACAGAATTTATATCCAAACAAATCAGCTTCTTCCTAGAGACAAACACGTCACAGAGGTTTCTGCAGGAACACTCTGGGAAACTCTAAAGGCCTTCTTAAGAGGCCAGATTATTTCATATCTTTCCCATAGAAATAAATTAGAAACCAAGAAAGTGTCAGAGCTAAGAAATGAAATTACTAGAATAGATGAAGAACAAGCCAGGCGTCCAAGTGAAGCTCTTCACAGGAAAAGGCAGGCCCTGCATACAGAACTTAACATCTTAACAACTAAAGAAACTGAACAACTTATTTATAAGTCTAGACAGCATTACTATGAACACGGAGAAAAAGCTAATAAGCTTTTAGCTCAACAAATTCATAAATAAGAAGTTCACAATGCAATACCAGTAATCACCAACAAGAATGGAGAAGAAATCATTGACCATAATAAAATAATGCACACATTTAGAGATTACTATAAGTCTTTATATTCCACTGAGCCCAAAGAAGACAACACACAATCTAATGCATTTCTGGATAATTTACAAATACCACAAATAGATGCTTTAAGTGCTGAGGAACTGGATAAACCTCTAACGCTAACAGAATTACTAGACGCTATAAAGTCACTACAAAGCGGGAAATCATCAGGCCCTGATGGTTACCCCGTAGAGTTTTATAAGAAATTCTCCACTCAGCTAGCTCCACTCTTATTGGTAACATTTACAGAAGCTAAAGACCACCAAATACTACCTCAAACATTTCGACAAGCATTAATCACCGTCTTTCCTAAACAAAATAAGGACTTGTTACAATGTGCATCATATAGACCAATTTCACTCCTGAATAATGATGTTAAGATACTCTCAAAAATCCTAGCTAGAAGGATGGAGAAAGTGCTGCCCTCGGTAATATCACAAGATCAAACTGGATTTATTAAAGGCCGACATCTATCTTCAAATCTCCGACGCTTGTTTAATGTTATATATTCACCAGCAAAATCAAACACCCCAGAGATATTACTATCATTAGACGCAGAAAAGGCATTTGACATGATCGAATGGAATTACCTTTTCACTGCACTGGAGAAATTTGGGTTTGGCCCGAATATTTGTGCTTGGATCAAACTACTGTATACCAGTCCAGAAGCTTCAGTTTGTATTAATAAAATTTGCTCAGACTACTTTAAACTAGAACGTGGTACCAGACAAGGATGTCCCTTGTCTCCACTGTTGTTTGCAATCGCTATTGAACCACTGGCGGTTCGCTGCCGAAATTCTTATCAGATAAAGGGGATTGTCAGAGAAGGACTGGAACAGAAAATTTCTCTATATGCAGATGATATGGTCTTATATATATCGGACCCAGAAAACACTGTCCCTGCTGTTTTAACAGCACTAACAGAATTTCAAAAGATATCTGGTCTTAGAATTAATCTGAATAAAAGTATACTCTTTCCAGTGAACTCACAAGCATATAATATTAGATTAGACACCCTACCTTTTACCATAGCAGATCAGTTTAAATACCTAGGGGTAAATATCACAAGTAAACATAAAGCTCTTTATCAACAAAATTTTGGCATCTGTATGGAAAAAATTAAGCAAGACTTGAATAGATGGTCAACCCTTCATCTCACTCTAGCCGGAAGAATTAACATTGTTAAGATGAATATCCTTCCTAAACTTCTCTTTTTATTTCAAAACATTTCAATATATATCAATAAATCGTTTTTTAAACAGTTAGATTCAATAATAACCTCATTCATTTGGAACTCAAAAACACCCACGTATCCGAAGAGCGACCCTACAAAGACCTCAGGCAGAAGGTGGCATGGCTTTACCTAATTTTCAGTTTTATTACTGGGCAGCAAACATACAAGCCATAAAAACCTGGACACAAATAAATGAACATACCCAGGCTTGGTCTGCAATAGAAGTAAAATCCTGTAGTACTTCTTTATATTCCCTGCTCTGCTCTCCAATAAATGAAAGTTATCGCAAATATACTAATAACCCAATTGTGCTTTACTCACTCAGAATATGGAACCAAATTAGGAAGCATTTTTAAGATGGAAAATCTTTTATCAGTGGCACCTCTGCAAGGGAACCACCTCTTTCAACCTTCGCAAGTATATCCAGTTTTTAATACCTGGAAAAGTTTTGGGATTAAAATGCTCAGAGATCTTTATATAGACAACATATTTACATCTTTTGAACAATTACGTTCAAAATTTAACCTCCCAGCTACACATTTCTTTTACTATCTTCAAATTAGAAATTTTGTTAAACAGAAATTGCCCCGATTTCCCCCACCTTGCACCCTCCACAATGCTGGAAAAAATACTGCTCAATTCCGAGGAAACAAACACTATTTCCGCAATATATAAAATCTTATTAGAGTCCCTACCTTTCAAAGACCCAAGAGGACATTGGGAAGAAGATCTCTTAATCAATATATCAGAAAAGGAGTGGAAGGTAGCAAAGCAGAGAATTCACTCGAGTTCTATATGCGCAAAGCATAGAATTATTCAACTAAAAATTATATATCGAGCTCATCTGTCTCGCTTAAAACTGTCCAAAATGTTTCCAGGCCAGGATCCAACCTGCGAGCGCTGCAACCAAGCTCCTGCCTCACTGGGTCACATGTTCTGGGCCTGCACCAAACTAACATCATTTTGGACAAAAATTTTTAAGTGCCTCTCAGACAGCCTTGGTGTCACAATCCCTCCTAACCCATTAACAGCTGTGTTTGGTGTCCTTCCAGATGGACTGGAATTGGAGAAGGACAAGCAAACGGTGATTGCATTCACTACACTCTTGGCACGCAGACTTATTTTGTTAAATTGGAAGAATCCTAATTCTCCTCTTATAAGTCAGTGGGAAACCAATGTTTTATATTATTTGAAATTGGAAAAAATCAAATTTTCAGTTAGAGGATCTGTACAAAATTTTTTCAAAACATGGCAGGATTTAATCAATATTATTTTAGAATAAGAGAAATAACTATTATTGCATTTAACTCCCTTCTCCATCTCTTATTTATATAGATATTTACTTCTCCCCTTCTTTTGTCTAATGTTGCCTTATTAAAAAGCTTAAAGAAATTTTCCTTTAGCTAAGCTCTCCTTCTCAGGGGTGGGGTTTGATTTGTTTTCAAATTTTTTGGGTTATAAATTGATCTGTTTGTATGGAATGATTACAATGAAAATTGATAAAATAAAAATATTAAAGAATCTCTCTGTAGACCTCCATGATCAAATTGTGTTGAGGCACAGATCAAGGCAAGGGGAGAAAACCATTTGTTAAGCTTTGAGTCTCCCCAGGAGCACAGAGGCCTCAGGATTTGTGAAATGGAAGAAGTTTGGAACCACCAGGACTCTTCTGAGAGATGTCCATCTGTCAAACACAGTAACCAGGAAAGAAGGGCCTTAGGCAGGAATGTGACTACGAACCCAATGCTTACTCTGGCAGAGATTCAGAAGTCCTCTGTGGAGATGGGAGAAGCTGTCGGAAGGACAGCCATCGACCTTCACTCCATCACTCAGGTGTTTATAGTAACGAGGCTAGATGGAAGCCACTCTTCAGTAAAAGAAATATGATAGCTTTAGGGACTCTGAGAGCAGGAGGAAAAAGATAATGATGTGATGAGACAAAAATTGAAGTCTTTCAGCTGAACTTGAAGCACTGTGTCTGGTGACGACCAGGCACTGCTCATCACCTAATACCATCCCTATGGTGAAGTATGGTAATGGCAGCATCATGCTATGGAGCAGTGCTTGAAGGGGAAGCAGGTTATTGACAGGTCTCTTTTTATTATGATACGGTGACATTCAAATGATGGGATACATCAACACTCCATCAAAGGGGTGTCAGGGTCCCCATTAAAGATTATCAAAGGGATTCCAGAGCTCATCAGTACTCTAAAAACAGGCACCAGTACAGTGAAAAGCTGATTGACCATCATGAGGCAGTGAAGGCTGATCAAAGGCGGTCTCACCATTAAGCTATGGAAAGGTTCTGCTCCTCTGTATCAAAACTGGAAGAGATGCTGGTACTGACCCACTTCAAGCACGTCTATGGGGGCAGGGAGACTGGTCAGAATTGAGGGAATGGAGAATGCAATCAAATACAAGGAGGTCCTGGAAGAAAACCTGCTAGAGAGTGCATGCCACTTCAAACAGTGTGACAATGACCCAAATTACACAACCAGGACAATGCTGGAATGGCTTCAGGACAAGTCTCTGAGTGTCCTTGAGTGGCCCCAGCAAAGCGCAGACTTAAACCCTATAAATAATAATAATATTAAATTAAGGGTCTAAATACTTCTAATAATGGGGGCTGTCAGCTTTTAAATTTTAAACTTGTAGATCTTTCTGAAGACATTCTCACTTTGTCATTTGTACTGTTGTGTTGTATATCTGAGGTGGCCATGATGGATTGCTCATCTAGCTCTGTGAAGAGGATCACTTGTGTTCTCATTAGTGGGTTGTATTTAGCCCATTCTTTGACACCCACTGCACACCTAGTCTACCTGGAAGGTGGGGTCTCTCCCTGAATTTCCTTTCCTCTAATTTCTTCCATTTTTATCTCTTTCTGGGAGTTTTTCTTGTCTTCTTAGGAAATCAAGCATGGAGAGCTGTCAAAAACAGGGCCTGTAAAAACCAATCAAGGCATTCCTTGAGTGATTTTAGGCCATACAAGAAATACAAGCTGGGGTATGCTGGGGTAATGTGCTCCCCATCAAAAATCTTTAAAATGGAAAAGATGTTTTCATTCATTGGTTTGTTTAACATTGTGAAAATATCATACAAGTAATGTGATATTTCAGCCTGATAAAGCAGTTGAAGAGAACAAGAACATCAATCCCACCTTCACAGATTCCACTTGACACTCTCTGGCAAGAAGCACTATGGGCCTCAATGAAGATACCCTAGCAAAACTGTGGATGTTATCAGGACTCTAAAATCAGGCCTTAAATGAAGTGGAGATTAATGTGGAGCTAACAAAATGGTTCACATCTACAATAAGACTTTGACAAGGACGCTCATTGCCTCCATTATTGTTCAACATCTCTCTTGAATTCATCACAATGCTCTCTTAGGCTTTTATGATACCTTCAAACACAATCGTGTCAAACTGACAACTGAAGTGAAGGCCATGCAGCCATAAGATCACTGAAAGATGGCAGGGCACCCCAAGTAGACCCTGTCACCCCAGAGGCAATCAAAATTGGGCAGACGTCCTGTTCCATCAGCTCCATGATGTCTTTCAACTGGTCTGAGCCATGGGCCATCGGCATGGAAGAAAGAAAGAAAGAAAAAAAGAAAGAAAGAAAGAAAGAAGGCTCTCATTGTACAAGCTTTTTCTTTCTTTCTTTCTTTCTTTCTTTCTTTCTTTCTTTCTTTCTTTCTTTCTTTCTTTCTTTCTTTCTTTCTTTCTTTCTTTCTTGATTGATTGATTGTTCTCGGAGCTATGTGAACACCAATTTAAATGTAAATATAACCAGTGATATATTAAAAATGAATTTTATGCTCATATTGCACACACTTACTGTATATATTTTATATATATTCTTATTATTTTCATGATGCTGATTTATGTCATTTATCCTTTAATTTTCAAAACTAATTTTTTCTTAGGAAATGCTTTTTTTCTTTTTTTAAACTTTGGAATCTGAACTTTGTTTATAACAGAAATATTTTAAACGTCGTCCTATCTACTGTACATGGCACATTTGTATAAGCAGGCATCCCATTGTTTATTCCATAAGCAGCTTAAGCTTCTGTCCCTGCAGGAATTCTGTGCTTTATTGCTACATTTCTGCTTGAGTTATTATTGTATGTTTCCTCAAGTAGCTTTCACCCATGCAAGAAAGTTTGTCTTCCAAAAGTCCTTTGGGAAATATGCAGAACTTATGACTGTAGCATTGGGCCTTAGAACCAAATTGTTCAGACTAGGTGTCCGTATAATTCAGCGAACTTAAACACTTTGACGCACAGCCATCAAGCCACACAGACAGCCCGACTGAGACAAGGCCTGGAATTAAGAGCAGAAACGCTAGTCACTGCGTCACCAGATCATCAGCAGTCAATGGCAGGTTAAAGCGAAGACTTTAATGTCACGTCTGTGTTTCCAGAATGCCTGCAGCACCCTTGCTGTGGCTCTCTTTTGTTTCGGTTTGTGTGCGCTGTTCTCCCAGCCTTTCAATGCTTCTGGGCTGTTCGCTGAAATCCTGTCACCCTGAACCCTGAAATGTCATTTACTGCACAGCACCTTAAAACATCTTTTAGGATTTAAGGGTGCAGTGCTGAGTTATTCATGTTGGACAGTAGGCGGCGCTGTTAAAGAGACTACGAGTAGTAAGAGAGACAGCGGGCAGAAGGCCATAGAGAGGTGGATTGTGTGGGATGGCTTTGTCCAAACTTGTGAGCAGCTCAATGACACTTTAGCTGAGGTGCTTTATTGAATTTGGGGCACAGGCTGCCTGGTAAGAACAGTTCAGAAAGCAGGGATGTCTGTTCTAAGTATTTACTGAAATCAAAAATCCAAGCCACTCATAAATCTAGATATTCAGTTGTTTCAAGATGTTGCTTTTATCAATACAAAATAATATTTATTATCTGTAGATGGCTGAGATATTGTAAGATGAATCAACCTTTGTAAACAGCAGTTATGGCCTCTCCCACAGGAAACTAATGATTCTGTAGGCAATATGGTGGAATCCTTCAAATGGGTGTTGTTTTCTACATAAACTGTAGATAGATAAATAGATAGGTGTGAAAGGCACTATATATTAGAAAGATAGATGTGAAAGGCACTATATAATAAAAAGAAAGATGTGAAAGGCACTATATAATAAAAAGAAAGAGGTGAAGAGCACTATATAATAGAAAGATAGATGTGAAAGGCACTATATAATAAATAAAGGTGAAAAGCACTATACTGTATAATAGATAGAGGTGAAAAGCACTATATAATAGAAAGATAGGTAGATAAATAGATAAGGCACTACATTATTACTAGACTTCATTTAATTCATTAGAAAATACATTTGACAGAATTTCAAGTCAGGCGCAGTTACATTTGGAATTTGGAGTAGTTGAAAAACTAATTAAAAAAGTGATGAAATAGATTTACAGTTTTACTGCCTAGGACTGAGAGGTGCCCTGGTTCACCTTGTTGTGGTGTGAAATTTGTGTTGTATGTCTTTATTTGTAACTTAGGCAAAGATATGTAATATTAGTATTTCATTAGTGGAAAGCATTCATGTTTACCCCCCTAGGACTAATTCAGGATAGTGAATTTAATGACAAGGTTGGGGGGAAATTCCTCAAACCAGTTTGGCCAGTGATTCTCTGCAGGGCTCTCTCAGTCAACCCCCACAGGAAAGCCAGACTGCCTATCTGGCAAACATCAGCTCAACAGATGGTGTTGGGGGGTGGCAGGTGTGAAGGTATTCTGTGCCCCATTGGTCTGAAGTGTGGCTGTTTGCAATTGGCTTGTATCAGAAACCTTTAAGTACCATGACGCCCTATTGGCTGTAGGGTGTGGACAGAAAATCTATAAATTTGCTTGCTTTATCTCTCTATCTCCCTTACAAACATCTGATGAAAGAGCATTTCACACCATGAACTGAAAAGGACGACACAATGAAGAGCACAGCTCAGCAGCCATATTGAGACAAGCATGCAGCCTGTTCTGAAGAAAGCCGACCACAAATGAGGACTTAACTAGAGACACTTAAAGTAACTAACAAATCTGTGTGCCACCTGAAACTACACAGCACCATTTATCAGGTTGTATGGTGGCCAGTGTTCACTTGTACTTTAGTTATTGTTATTATTTATGAATATTATCAATAATCCATTATTTAAAGTGTAACTTAACTCCTGCTTGTCTTTAACTACACTTAATTGCCTGAGGTTATAAATGTAGACATGAAAATGGGGAATGCGGCACGGTGGCGCAGTGGTAGCGCTGCTGCCTCGCAGTTAGGAGACCTGGGTTCACTTCCCAGTTTGCATGTTCTTCCCGTGTCTGCGTGGGTTTCCTCCCACAGTCCAAAGACATGCAGGTTAGGTGGATTGGCGAATCTAAATTGGCCCTGGTGTGTGCTTGGTGTGTTTGTGTGTGTCCTGCGGTGGGTTGGCACCCTGCCCAGGATTGGTTCCTGCCTTGTGCCCTGTGTTGGCTGGGATTGGCTCCAGCAGACCCCCGTGACCCTGTGTTAGGATTCAGCAGGTTGGAAAATGGATGGATGGATGAAAATGGGGAGAAGTTATATGGTACAATACTTTATTAACAGTGGTAAGTCTGTGAGATTTCAGGTATTTGACAAAGGCTACATATTAATAATACAATAGGGGAAAGTCAAGACAAAAGACACCTTATTTGTTAAAAAAATGGGTTACCTTGGTAACACTTCGCTGATTTGCTAACAAAAAAGTCACATGCTCCCCTTTTCTGGGAAAGCCAGATGTTTATGAAACAATGTAACATTTTAGCTGGTTTGTGAAGACAGAACAGACAGCAGAAAATCTTATTAGTGATCAGGAATACAGGAACTGTCTTCATTGTACCAACATGGCTTGCCTGTACAGAGTTTATTATTTACGCAAGGAAGACGTTTGTGAGATACGACAATCATCACATGGAGCAGAAAACCAGACAGGTAGGCATCATTTATAAACTTCAAATTATTAGTTTCTTAAAGGCAGGCCGTAGCTGTTTATTTTTTCCTGTAAAACGTCAGTTGTTTTTTAAACTTGTTGAAAAGTGAATATCGTATTTATGTGTTGTCTCCCTTTAATGAAGCTGAGTTAGAACTTCGCCAATCACAGGGCTTCACTTTGAACCTCATTGATTAGTTTGGTGACGTCTAAATAGTAGAGTAGGAACTTCATTTGTTAATTGTGAAAGTTTGTGTAATTATATATAAGTAAGTGGAATTTAATTGTCCTTAAAATATATTGTTTATGTGTTTAAATTTGTAATTTATATATATATATATATATATATATATATTTATATATTTTAGTATAGTTTCTAATATATAGATGTTGTGAGGAAGCTAAAGCATAGTTGAACAGAAACTATTTTGAGTTTCACACATATGACTTGTTATAGAATTACTGTATTATAGTTTCCTCCTGTATAATATTTATATATGTTCAGAATAATTTACTTATTTAAGCTGAGTAAATACTTTATAGTTTTAATGTACTAGCAAACAGGGCGGAGTGGTGGCTCTGAGGCTAAGGATCTGCGCTGGTATCCTGAAGGTTGCCGGTTCGAATCCCCGTCACTGCCAAAAGAGATCCTACTCTGCTGGGCCCTTGAGCAAGACCCTTAACCTGTAATTGCTCCAGGGGTGCTGTACAATGGCTGACCCTGTGCTCTGACCCCAAGGGGTATGCGAAAACTAACAAATCTCTAATACGAGAAATCGTATAAGGCGAAATAAAGAACAAAAAAAAAAAAAATTCTTGATTTCCATGCTCTCTTAAGTGTAGTGTGCCATCTAGTGGATAAATGTTAATACCTTATGTTAACATTGAGACATTTAAGAGAAAAAAACTGGGATAGCTAATTTATGGTTATTATTTTATTTAGACCATACCTTCACGTTTGTGTAACTTTGGAAGAAATTAATAAATAGATTTGGACATCTTCATCCATCTCTGACCAGATGAGTGTAGTGGTTGTAATTTAATTCTGAACCAACTTAATTCTTCTCTTCAATACTTAAAGATGAGTTATTTCTCTATGCTTTACTTAATACTGTCAGTACGTTCTCTACGTACAATGCTGTACATTCAGTAGAACACGTTACGTTACACACAGCAGGACGCAGTTTGAAACTGTGTGCCCTCCATGCCTTACTTACTGCGAGGCAGATCACTAACTGTGACTAATCTGTAGAACTGAATATTCTGTTTCAATTACGCTTGTAGGAGTTATAATAGAACCTCCCATGTATTATACACTAATATATAGGCAAACATTTCAAATAACTAAGAAAGTACTTCTATCAACTTAACATACGCTAAGTGAGTAGCACATCTGGCCCCTAATTGTTTATGCTAAGGGCCAAATCAGTTAGTTCAACATTACTTAGTAAGAGCCTTAACTATTCAAGAATATCTGTATGAAAACTTCAATCTAAACTTCAATGTAAACTTAAACAGAAATGTACAAGCACCAACTCAATTTACGCATACAGAATTTAAGATGAATCATTTCAATTCATTACTGTTTCTTGGCGCAGGCACAGTTTATTCTCAGGTCTGTCCAGTGCTGTGTTTCTTTATCGATGTCTTTACAAAGTAAAGGCGGCAGGCAGCCTGTGAATTCTTGTGAAGAACGCCGGGGTGTTCAGCCTCTTCTGCCATATAAATTTAAATTTAAATGTATATATTGTGCCTTTAATACCACAAATTCTCTTTCAATAGCTGTACTTATTTTTTCACAATTAGATTAATCTCTTTGAAACTGTGTGCCCTCCATTCCTTACCTACGACAGGGCAGATCACTAACTGAGACTAATCTGCGGTCAGAGGGACGAGAAATAATTAGAATATTCCATTTCAATTCCTAAGAACCTCCCATATACTATACACTAAATTACAGGGTACAATTTAACATAACAAGAAAATACTTCTATCAACTTAACCTAAATAACTAAAAAATACACAGGCATAGTAGCAGTGTTATGTATTATGGTGTGTTATAGTGTTTTAAAAATTTATGAAGTGCAAGGAAGACAAATCGGTGGACTGATTTTAATGAATTGTCTGCTTCACCTTCTCACAATGAGCCATTTCTGTAAGATTCCCAGTTTCTTTGTTCCCTCTCTTTATTTGTTGTCCAAGCCAACATATATTTTTGAAAGTGATCATTATATAATTGCTATATTTGCTACATACCCTATGTTTTTTTCCATAATCTTAGTCAGCATCAATAGCCTTTCATCAGCAAGCACCTTGTTACCTCATCTTGAAATGCATCCCTGCAGTCCACAGAGAAACTAATATATAATGTCAAAGCTTAGGAGGCACCTAAACTTGAATAGACACAAAAACAAGAAAAGCAAGCAGTGTGAGAGAATGAAAGAGGTGTGTGGTGTGACCAACAGGAGGCTCCCCACACTCCAGATACAGGTGCACATAACACAGTCCAGGGTTCAGATAAAGTGAATTTTATTACACCTTTTCAATTTCTTTCTCCAAAACAAGTGCTGACAACCACGATTTCAATAATAATTCTCCTCTACTCTCCCCCAGCCTTGTCCAACTTTCCTGGATGAGGTCTACTGGCTTCTTTAATGCCAGACCCCGGAGTACTTCTGATGCCACACAATTACACCCTGGAAGCACTTCTGGGTCAAGTGGATCCTCCTTACAGAGTGTGAATCCTATCCCCTCAGCTCCCTCTCTGGCGGCAATGACAGGGCTGACCATAAGGACTACAATTCCCAAGGTGCCCTGCGGGTGTACAGATGAGAGCTCAACCTAACGGATGCTGCTACCTGGCGTACCTGTGGAATAAATGGTCCCTAGAAACAGTCTTGCACTATCCTTCCATTGTAAAGATAGCTGCAACCAAAGTGGCCGGGGCACCTGTCCATCCAAATCCTTTCTTTATGGCTTCCTGTCCAGGTAGGCCTTAATGTAATGCCAGTCCATCCATGTTGGCACCTTCAGTGGAGAGCAGCAAAAAACAGCATCTGTGACTATGAGTGATGGGTATGCATTGTCAGCGCTTAGAATTATACTTATAGTTTAATGATGCCAAGTCATTATGGATGATGTCTGATGTTGTGTGAAGATGTTTCTTTGTTGTTGCCCCGGGTTCACGTGGGGGATTCTTTTTGCATTGCTGTCCACTCTTTCTTTTTGCTCAGGGTCCTTCATTTGTGGTGTTCTGTGGTGCTGCTTTCTCATCGTCCTTTCTGCTGTTAGGCCCTTTGGTGTGTCGTGTGCAGCTTCATAGTGAAGAGCATTACTGTTTGTGGCACCAGAGTTTAGATACTGAAATTCCCTTCATGAAGTGATGGCTACTTTCTAACGTTTTTAGTCCATTGGAACAGAGTTTGGCTTGGCTAAGACATTAATAATAATAATAATAATAATAATATTTTTTTTACATTTATATACTACTTTTCTCACTACTCAAAGTGCTTTACATAGTGAGTGGGGAGCTACTTACACCCCCACTAATGTGCAGCATCCACTTAGATGATGCAATGGCAGCCATTTTTGAACCACTGCACTTACCACACATTAGCCGTTAGGAGGTGAAGGGGTGAGAGACAAAGAGCCAATTAGAGACATGGATGATAAGGGGCCTGAATTACTAGGTCATAGAGGGTAATTTAGCCTGGACATGAGGATACACTCCACTCTTTACACAGGATTCACAGGGTCTTTGATGACCCCAGAGAATTAGGACCTTGGTTTTTATGTCTCATCTGAAGGATGGCACAATTTTTACAGAAACATTGTCCACATCGCTGCTCTGGTGTATTGGGATCCACACACAGACCACAGGTCAGCGCCCCTGCTGGCTTCACCAACACCTCTTTCAGTAGCAACCCAAGCTCTTCTAGATGGTTTCCCATTCCAAGTAACTGGCCAGGCCTGAAGATGCTTAGTTTCAGGTGGGTGACCTCTTCTGAAGGACCAGTTGGTGTGGTTTCAGATCCACAAAGAGAAAGTGGCTGTCAGTTCCCAGATTTTAACTTTAAGTGAGACACTGTAGAGATTTTCAGCCATTTTGGAGAGTGGGTGTCCTGGTCCC